>NC_041333.1:26716940-26961940 GCF_004354835.1 Perca flavescens
GTCGGTGCCTAAAATGTATTGAATTCAGTACCCAGCCCTATTATCCTCTGTATTAGAGAATAGATTCACTGCAACAGTTGTGGATTAATTTGTTGTTGATTATATTTCTGGTGAAGCTTCTGGTAAAGTTTGACTTGTTTGATGAGACAGACAAACAGACAGAGGGGAATATAGAGCTTGTGTTTCCTCTTTCATTCCAGTTTTCTAATGTGAAGCATAAATACTTTTTGAAATGAAGGAATTGGTGAATTTTTTTTTCCGTTGTGGCATCACAAGGGGACGTGTGGTAGAGGGACACTATCCCTGCGTTCATGGACATCGGAAAAACGTTTTTCCGAGTGAAAACGTCACCATTCACGTAACTTCATGTGGGAATCAGATGTGGGAAACTCGGGCTGGATTTTGCTAACAGAGTTTCCCAGTTGGTGACGGGTTGTTGAATGTAGGCGACTTTGGTTCACTGAACATATTTTAATGACAATAAACTGTTTATTGTGGACAAATGCCACTGCCAATAAACATACACAGACATAATATGTTTCAAATTATTCATAAATAGGCCTATGTATAAAACAACACATTATCCGTGTATTTTCCCGTTCGTTGTCCTGCAGATAACACAAACAAACACCTGGCGATGTGCTGTTTGGATGCTCGCATAAGAAAACAGCAGCAAATCTTTTGTTATTGTGGCCTCCATGTTTTCACACACCTGATGATCTAGGCTCCGCCCAACCGTTGGTGGCGGTCATGCAAAAAGTTGTTATGCCAAACGGCAATATAAAAGAAGAAGAAGAGCACGCATCCCGACCATGTGAACGCTACCAGTCGGAAAAACAACGTAACCACGGGGGCGGTCCCTGTTATTCCGAGGTGGCATGAACGCGCCATCTGTTCCTCTACAGGAGTGGCTGCCCCAGTCCAAGATGACCGCTACCCAAACTACAGCTCCCAACATGCACTGCACGGACAGGTGCAAAGGAGGAAGAAGAGGAGATTTTGTGGTCTCCCTGTAAGTTTTAGTTAAGTTTGCTGTTTTTCGATGGACTATTGTGTTGGAAAAAGGGACCGCTCTACAATAAAGGACCTATATTGTTAACAACTGGCTTGGCTGTTCTCTGCCCTACCCCGCCTGCTGCTATGAGAAACCTCTCATGACATCACAACGTGTATCGGCATCGGCTGATACGTGGCTGCTGCGTTTGCCGTTTTTTTTTTTTTTTTTTTTTTTTTCGGCATTATTTACAGACAGGCGTCCACAGGCAGCTCTGTGTTGCTGGAGACGCTGCAGTTCACATGCAGACCATGCACTGCCCCTCCCCCACTAGCAGAGTGACACTGATCTGTGTTTTTGTTTATTCTTTTTTTTAAAATGGCAGAGCAGATTCCGAAAACAAATCCAGTGTGGCAGGGTTTACATTTCCATGATGTAAATTGAGGGAGCAAAAGCAGTATCGGCTCCATATATCGGCTCAAGAAAATCCGCAGCCCGTCGGACGCCGGCTAAGGCTGATGAAAACAAATCGACATCGGCACTAAGAAATCCATATCGGTCGATCCCTAGAAGGAATGCTATTATGATGACTTCTGTACGTTTCACAGAAATATAGTATAGAAATAAGTGATAATAAGCCTTTCTCACAGAAGACATGTTGACAGGTCACAGTAGGAAAAGCACAGGTGTGATTACATTAATCTAGGTGTTTTCGGTCTTGGTATTGTGCCTGTTCGCTCTATAACAACCGAACAGAGCCGTTATTAGTAACGCCCATCACAGGTCAAAATGTCTGCTGTGAAAAAGTCTTATTGTCAGTAGTGTACGTGTGAGGTTTACACTGATGGTGTGAGGCCCAGTGATGCAGGTCTACAAGGTGTCTACAGATGATTAGACTTAATTCCAGGATGCCTTTTCTGCCCATGCTTACAAGGACAGTGGTGAACAAATTTGGTGCCCTTTTTTTTGTCCATTCTCTTCCAACATCAGGATGCAATGATGGTGTTCATTTTTGTTTCTGTTTGGGGGGGGGTGCTTACATCAGATGAAAGCCAATCTGCGTCCTTGTTCAGGTAATTGGAAACACAAATTGGCTTATTATTATTGTGTGTGTGTGTGTGTGTGTGTGTGTGTGTGTGTTAAAGTCCAACTGAAATGAATTATTAGATAGTATTTTTTCCTCCTCATACAGCATAGGCTACATATCTGCTCCGTAAATCACTTGTCCCATGTTTTCCTTAGAGAAAGGAATGTTTTTCTCCATGGTATGGCTGTATGGAACAGATGCTGTAGGCCATGCATATGTATATATTTCATTTAATTTGGTGGTTTTATCAAGTACAAAATGGGGGATTTTGAGGGATGAACAGGCACACAGACCAACAGCTTTTTCTAAACTGCCTCACAGGCCAAACTCAGCTTCCATTTACGGTCATCTGATATCCACTTCATGCATGAGGCTCAATCCTTTTCCATGCTTAGGGTTTTTCCAATTTTCTGATTAACCGAAACAATCATTTTGGAAACTGTAATTACAGCCTTTTGTTTAGTAAACAATTGACTGTAGAAACAGTATAACCCAGCAGATTTTTTGCTGTATTTTGACAGCAATGTCCATTCTAGAAACAGCACAGCATCGCCATTCAGTTCAAGCCATAAAACGCAACATCCAGTAATAAAACCAAAACTTCTCCATTTGTGATTTTCTGAAAATGCATGACCAATGAGAAAACAAAATATAGGTGGCACCGAAGGACAATAAAACAATTCATTAGATGGGATCATTCCAGTAGCCGTTCTAGCAAAGACAAAGGCTGCCATGGAGAGAGCTAGGCAGAGACATCAGACTCTCTTTAGGATGCCCTCCAACTGAAAAATAAATTGATCTCTGACTCTGACCTGAGCCAGTGCACTCTGGCCTTGTCCCCGCACCACAATGAAGCCATTAGCCTCTAGTAAATTACAACATCAACTGATCAGAGCTGCCAGCTCCGCAAAAGAGTGACTGAGGGTGGAGAGGGATTGTGTTAGAGAGATGTATAGATAAGAGATGGGAGGAGATGTAACAACTTAAATACAAACAAACAGTGACAGAAACTGTGTAGTTCATGATTCAGTTACAGTCCCCAGTAGCCTTGGGGCTTTGATGTGTTATTGTTTCAGCAACAAGCAGTGAAGGATAAAGGATTCTGATTTCCTGTCTGTCACTTTACAGGAAACTGAAGATTCATCAAGTTCAGTTATTTCAGCTGTATTCACATTCTGTCGGGACCTGTAACTTTAAAATACCACATTTCATCTCTGTCAAGTCAGATTTAGAAGCTTATTCTCGCCTGTCTCTCTTAACACCGTGGCTTTAAATTGCATTGCTCCCTGACATGAAGGAACAAAGGTGTGTGTCTCATGTCAGTATGTCAGTGTGTGGAGAGGCTCCAGAGTGGATGTGACCCACAAAGAGGTTAAGAGAGACACAGCAGGGGGGAGGCCAGGCGAGGGAGCAACATAACACAATCCACTGCCAAGTTTACGGACCTTCACAGCTACACAGACACTGCTGGCTGCCAGAGGTCAGTAAACTGACTGACTGGGAGAAAGATTCTTACTATTGAACCAACCAACTGGCGGTAACAGCCTCTGGCCAAGGAGCAGCCTGTCACAGCAGAAAGAGGTCGGATTGGGAACAGTGAGGGAGCAAAGAGCCATAATCTGTCCCAGAGGTAAAGATACAAGGCTGGCACAGGCAGTGAGGGAGGTTTTGAAATGACAACCTGGCACTATAGATCTGACTCCGTCTCCGAGGACAGAGAGACTGGCTAGATGAGAGACCGAGAGAGAGAGACACAGAACGAGAGAGAGACAGAGACAGATGATATAAGAAGAAGCTGGTGGGGCAGATGTTAGGTGATGTGTTTTTTGCAGTGGTCTTACAGATTACCACTGGCTGTGCTGTGATCACTGTCAATCATTCTGCTGTATTGCTCTGATATCCTTCTGGCTTTCTGCCTTGGAGGTTGAACACACATAAACCAGTCGGCTTAGATCAGAAGTCTGATCTCCTCAGTGGCATCTCCTCTGAGATCTGGACATAGATCTGATGTTTGGTGCTTCAAAACCTTAGGAGGTTTAACGTTGATCACAAACTGAAATCATTTATTTCAGACACTCAATTGGAAGTTGTAAACTAGACAAACACAGAGAAAATAACAGAAGAGTACAAAGTTTTAAAAAAAAAAAAAAGTATCTATAGTTTCTGTTTGGGAACAAACATCACACACACACACACACACACACACACACACACACACACACACACACACACACGCTTGACTCATTAACATGCTGACAGCTTCAAATTAAAATCTGCATGGTGTTTCAGCCTGATATAATTAATGGAATAAAAATGATTCAATTCATCCAGCTTATATAAGCCTAAATGACGAAACCGTGAAATAATCACGGTTTCATCATACATCAACACAGTCCTTTAGTTGCCAAGTTAGTTTAAGAGAGGCTTTTTACACTAAAAACATTTATTGAGTGAAATGTCACAGGCAACAGCTGTGTGAATCTAGAAGATTCGATGTTGTTCAGTCTGTGGGTTGTTTGATCCAAAGTTAGTGGCCATAAAAGAGAAAATAGGAAATCATATTATGTGATGGTGGTAAGATGAGTGTTTCTTCTCTCAGGGAGAGAAATAAATGAGAAAGATGAAGACAATATGAGGCTCTGAGGGAGTAAGAGGGGAGATGTGATAGGTGTGCAGTCTACTGTCTCTGCCAGATGAGAATATTCTCTAGTTGTGTGGGTGACAGGTCTCAGTGTCTCCCAGAGGGACAATACAATCTTTTAGCTGGGATAATGGTTCCACACTTTAATGATTCGCTTCTTTCTTGACCCAGTCATTTCTCTTCCACCAGTAGCTCTGTCATCCTAAAGGTGTAACTTTTTTTGTTACTTATAGTGTAAAAGTTTCTGTTCTGGACCAGCAGGTAACAGGAAGCCATTTTTTAGTAATCAATACAAACTGATCGTCCTCTTCCACTGCTGATTGACATGGGAAATTAAACTATGTGAGACTGGGCTGTGTTGTAGTTTGCACTTGGCAGGGGCTTAACTCAGTGGGCCATGTAATGAGAAAATGTATAAAAAATGAAATACACTGTAAAGAGTATATTTATTTTATCACTTTATCCAGCTTACTCATGAATACAACAGACAGGTTATACACAAATGCACAAAGACCATATATAGATGTGAACTGAACACACAGAAGGGGTGTCAAACTCAATTTCCCAGAGGGCCACACTGGAAAATAAGAATCACATCAAGGGCCAGACATGTTTAGTTTATTGATGGGCTTTTATTTAATTGAAAAAGTAAAATATATTTGACTGTATTATCACATGTGTCATATAGTCTTTTCACTCACAGTTTGGTCAACATAAAGTCCTAAAGAAGTCAGAAGAAAGTTCTTCAGCCATCATAGAAAAGAAGCGCCCAAAAACGTCGGAAAAAGTGGCAAAAACGTCCGAAAAAAAAAAAAATGTAAGCAAAAGTGACAAAAACGTGAAAAAAGAAAAAGTGAAAATGCATTGTGAACCTAAATTGATATGCGGGCCGGATCATAATCTGCGAGGGCCCGGATTTGGCCCGCGGGCCTTGAGTTTGACACACGTGATGTAGGGGAACACACAGACTTTATTCTTATTTATTCTACTCTGATTGAGAATGAATTTCTCTCAGTCTTTCTTCTACAAAAAAGACACAAAAGCCAACCGTGCAATAAATGTATTATTCACTCTTTTGTTGAGTCATGTTGTCAGGCTATGCTTTGTGTTGAACTGAGACACAGCTGAGATACGACCCTCAGACACCAGTTCTTTTTTTAAAGGTTTGCACTAGTAGAAGATGGGATGGGAGTTTGGGCTGATCTCCTCACCTTGTTGCCATCACGACTCTCTCCTGGATTTTTGCCTTCTTCTAGAAACTGATGAATTAATGAACTGATGGATTAATGAATTGTTAGTGGACAAAGTGAGCAAACCTATTCATTCGTCCAGTCATTTATTCAGTCATTACCATAACAGTATCATCTTCTATTTCTTGGTGGACCTGGCAGCTAGACACAATTGAAGTTAGATTCAAATTTACACACTGCGATATCTGAGAAAACAAAATGTAAATTGGGCAGTGGAGGAAAAAAAAGTTTAAGTGAACAATTTCTTCCCAGAGAGAGAAAACACTTTTTGTTTTTATCAGTATGACTCCTAGAAGGACAAAGGAGAGGAGAATATCTTTAAAACTGAACAATCTCTCTCTCTCTCTCTCTCTCTCTCTCTCTCTCTCTCTCCCTCTCTCTCTGACATTTTAACGTGGGGAGGGGTTATTGCGGGAGTGTCCTTTGTCAGGTCAGTTGTTCACTGTTTCAATTGCCGTCTACTTAGAGATGAAAATGAAATGTTGTATTAGGAGGCGTAGAGTGATGCAGAACAAGAGCTTAAGGTTATTTTCTTCATAAGCAGAGAGGAGACTCTGCACTCAGGCTACATTAACGTTTCACATCACTCCTCTGTTTTAGTTGTCATCTTCCATTAGGCTTCCACCTCGGAAGACTGACAACGTTGTACGTTTCTTAAAACGTGTTCATTAAATATGCTGCTCTTATATAAATGTATTATTATATTAGCTGGTACACCTTATTACATCCTGCATCTGTAAATCAAAAGTGTGTGTGGTTTTCGCTTGTTCAGGAGATTACTTCCACACTTAAGGTCTGGATGCAAAGAAAATGCAAAAACAAAGTGTGTGTGTGTGTGTGTGTGTGTGTGTGTGTGTGTGTGTGTGTGTGTGTGTGTGTGTGTGTGTGTGTGTGTGTGTGTGTGTGTGTGTACACTGTACAGGAAACAATTTGTCCTTTTGTATTGGGAAGAGCCCGTCATTTTAATCAACGTTGGCATTAAACTAGTATTTGCTGTTGAATGGATGTTTGTGTTTAAGGAGTTAGACTACAGCCATTATTTCAAAAATATATATGTACTGACTATGACATCAGAAATCAAAAGAGAAACACTAGCGGTAATTTATTGTACCAATGAGTAGTTTGAAGTTTTGTCTGAAACATGATTGAGTTTAGTCTTATAAAAGGCTGGTTTTTTTTTCTTTATGTTCATCTTATTAGATTTTTAGTGTAAAGTGCATCAGTCTATTTCAAGTCTGACTGCTATACAGCTGTAATAACCTGCATACACAGTAGAGAAAGGTTATGTATGCCAAGGCCTCTATCAGTCTAATGGCTCTGTCTGGGTCTGATGTATATGTGTCTGGCAATGTCCTCTGCCTCAAAGAGGAAAAAGGATATTTGGAGTCTGAACTGTGAAATGAATACAGTGTCTGTCATTTTCTCTGTGCACTGGGCGGAAATATTGTCAGTAATGACTCAACTACCAGCCTGGCTTCAGATCACTGCAGACGTTTTGTAAACATTATTGAACATAAATGATGTCTTCCACATCTGATAACATCTTCATCTCAGATAGTTTTTGTCCTAATTAAAATCTGTTTTAGTTTTGTCTGCCTGTTAAAGTTGTTAAAGGAAGGTAAGTGTTATTATTAATTAAACCATACATAGCTATAGACTACAAGGTGATGAGATGTATTTTGGGCAAGTTTATTTTGTTTTGCATTAATGCTCCAATAATACTCAAGAATACCTATTTCTGCAAGACTGTCAAGATCATCCTGTCTTCTCTGTGGCTGAATATGAAAGTTTTAAACTGGATTGGAAAATATTCAGGGTCTGATGAGATTATGTCATGTGAATGTTGAAGTGCAGGAGATGAAGACATTGTTTTGATATTGTCTTTTATATGTTCACACACAAAATAGTAATGTGTTTTAGAGTCTGGTTTGGAAATATGACAGCTAATGTATTTGTTTTAAATAACATCATGCACATTTTTTGATGCATCTATGCTTTCTGTTTTTTTTTTGGTTTCTCGTCTTACAGGTATGTTCTACCAATGACAGAGAGAGAGAGAGAGAGAGAGAGAGAGATTCATATCTTATTGGGTTTGTTATGCTTTGTTTTTATAAAGAGAACAAACGTGTATCCAGAGGGCGGCTTAGCATCTTCAGATGATAATGGTGGGACACAGGCTTCCATTAAAGATAAGTTTCCTCTGTTGTTCCATACAAACACACAAGGAGAATCCTAACAAGAAGAAACAGCAACTCTACTTGGGTCTTTATATCAACATACCTTTTGTGTTAAATTTAAGTTGTGTTGAGGAAAAAGGCACGTAAAAGTTTAAAGAAGTAACAGGAAAGCTACAATAAGACTTTGGTTAGGATTCAGGTGTTTCAGACAGTGTTTGTTGTAGTGGGATGACCTTGTTCTGTATTATTTAATGTTTGGATTCGGTTGTTAGGTTCCCCAGTTCCCCATAGCGCAGAACCCAGCAGATACCTTTAGCCTTGATGTCATCAGAGTGTTGGCCTTGTGTTGTAGCTGACTGGTGAGGCTTTGTCTTATCAGGCTGGAGAATCTACTGGATGCTCATATTTTAAACAGAAACCCTCAGGCTCAAACAGTAGCAGGACGTTGGAGAGAGCTACATGTGTTTGTTCAGAGCTAATGGAACTTTTCTCTAGGTGTGTATGTGTGGGTGTTGTGACTGTCTGATGCACTGTGTGTATAGTGGGATGTAAAGTGTCATGGCTGACTAACGGAGATGAGCTACCGACCTTTTCTCCACCCCAGAGGAGCCTGTTCGTTTTCTCTTTGAAACTCTGGGTTTGCTCTCTTCGTTTGCCAGTCCCTCATCCTCCATCTCCTTTCAGTAAAACAATAAACTACACCTCTCACATTTCACTCAATAGCCTAGATGGGGAGACTGTATTGTATATTTTTTTTTTATTTTGCTGGAGGTATTACAAATGTTTTGCCATTCATAGCTTTTTGTAGTTATCAGTCACGTTAAGGAGGGTAAAAAAAAAAGTTAAAACTGTGTTTGAAGTACAGTGTATTCTTACTGCAAAAACAAAAGAAGTCAAAATATAAGCTGATTTTACAGCTCCGTAAGAAGAGTCAAGGGCCATTCACATTGTACGTGGCATGCGCTGCGCTCGCTGCTAGGTTGTCCTATTCCCAACTGTGTTTGTTGTGCTTGCCGCCAGGCTCAGCGCAAATTTACGTCACACATGCGCCAATATTTGAATGCACGTCACGTCTGCGTCCGGTGTTTACATCGGACGTGCAGTAGGCTACATGCGACATTGTGTAGGATACACAGTAGTGATTTGGTGGAGACGATGTTTCTGTCTTTGAAACAAAAGGCAGCCTTGTTCCGTTTGTGGATCTACGTGTGTTTGGTGTTTACTTTTTTTCTTTTTATTCAGACACGTCACAGCGCACCACGGCCGCAAAATGCCAGTTCTTGCGCGCGCAAGCCATTGACAATAATGGGTTTCATAGCGCAGCGCTGCCGTTTGCTCGTACAATGTGAATGGCCCTTAAGAAGAAGAATAATAAGGCGAGATTTGTCGACTCTCAATTGGTCCAGCAGCCACATCAACAGGTGCAACAAATTCACTCTAACGAGCCACCTGACACTGTCAACTTACTAACTGCAGAAAGAGAAGACAGGCCTTGTCCTATTTGCAGGGAATTGAATTAGTGTATATGTACATGTGTAACTTAAAGCCTAACAAACATGATGAATGCATTTCTTACCTCATAATACATTTTGCAGTACCTTTTTGACTGTATGTTTTTTTTTTTTTTTTTAACCTGTTTACATGAACATGTTTCCTTTTTCTCCTCTCCTTGTGGCTACAATGGCGTGTGATTTAGTAGCGCTGTGAATTCCCATCGGCTTTTTCACATTTTGTACATGTCACAGTAGAACAAGCACAGGTGTAATTAATAACACTAACGATGGCTGTCCCAGTTGCAGAGTATTGTGCACAATGGCTCTGTGTCTGGAATATTGGGACACTTAAATGGAGTCATCGTTAATGTTATTAGTGACACCTGTGCTTTTCCTGCTGTGAAAAGTCTCTCTGTTCTTTGTTCTCTCTCTGTTCTACAGTATGTCTCTGTGCTCTGTCCCTGCATTGTGCAGTGTTATTATGTCAGTAACAGTTACACATTAGAGAAAATGGAGGCTGTGGGCTGTTTGAAAGCTTCCATAGACTGTTCATGCCACACTGCTGATGGAGCTCTAACTTTCCTCTGCTGGCTCTGGTCAGACATTCAGGATCCTGTGACACTCACATACTCCGTATGTTTAAATTCACATTAATCATCCACTATTATTCTGAATATGACAATATTCCGAATTTGACACAGGTCATGTAAACAGCATATTAAGTTTGAATATTTAGAATAAGGCCTTCTAACCTGACCTAACATCTTATATTAATGTCAATGATTCTAACCGGCAGCGAATGTGTTTAACACCGTCCATTGTTTTGGTTGAGAGACCCCTAGCTGCAGAAAGTTACATATTGTACGTTTAAGACGTGGGATACAGTGGGGGAAATAAGTATTTGACCCCTTGCTGATTTTGCAGGTTTGCCCACTTACAAAGAATGCAAAAATCTACAATTGTAATCATATGTACATTCTAACAGTGAAAGACAGAATCCCAAAGAAAATTCCAGAAAATCACATCATATGAATTTATTAAAATTGATAACCATCTGATGAGGAAAAACAAGTATTTGACCCCCTGGACAAACAGCATGTTAATATTTTGTAGAAAAGCCATTATTGGCCAGCACAGATGTCAAACGGTTTTTATAGTTGGTGACAAGGTTTGTGCACATTTCGGCAGGGATGTTGGCCCACTCCTCCCTGCAGACAGCCTCCAAATCATTCAGGTTCCGAGGTTGTCGCCTGGCAACTCAATTTTAAGCTCCCTCCAAAGATTTTCAATCGGATTCAGGTCTGGAGACTGGCTAGGCCACTCCAGAACCTTGATGTGCTTCTTCTTCCGCCACTCTTTTGTTGCTTTGGCGGTGTGCTTAGGGTCGTTGTCGTGCTGAAACACCCATCCTCGACCCATCTTCAGCTCTCTCACTGAGGGAAGGAGATGTCGGTCCAGAATTCCACGATACATGGCCCTGTCCATCCTCCCTCAATACGATGGAGTTGTCCCGTCCCCTTGGCTGAAAAGCACCCCCCCAAAGCATGATGTTGCCACCACCATGCTTGACGGTGGGGATGGTGTTCTTTGGGTTGTACTCGGTGTTCTTTGCCCTCCAAACACGACGAGTTGAGTTGAGGCCAAAAAGTTCTATTTTGGTCTCATCTGACCACATCACCTTCTTCCAGGCCTCTTCTGAGTCGTCCAGGTGGTGAATGGCGAACTTCATGCGGGCCTGTACATGTTTCTTCTTGAGCAGGGGGACCTTGCGTGCGCTGCAGGATTTCAATCCATGACGGCGTAGTGTGTTACCAACCGTTTTTTTTGTAACTGTGGTCCCAGCTGCCTTCAGTTGATTCATCAGTTCCCCCCCCTTGTGGTTTTGGGATGATTCCTCACCGTTCGCATGATCAGGGACACCCCACGAGGCAAGATCTTGTGTGGAGGCCCAGACCGAGGGAGGTTGGCGGTGGTGTGGTGCTTCTTCCATTTCCTGATAACTGCACCGACAGTTGATCTTTTCTCTCCAAGTTGCTTTCCGATTCTCTTGTAGCCCATCCCAGCCTTGTGCAGATCAACAATCTTGTCCCTGATGTCCGTAGAAAGCTCTTTGGTCTTGCCCATGGTGGTGATGTTGGATGCTGGTTGTTTGGGTGTTGACAGGTGTCTTTTATACAGGTAACGAGGTGAGGCAGGTGTATTTGATGTAGATAATTGGTTCGGATTGGGGCTGTGTCTTAAAGAAAGACTAACTGGCTTGTAGGAGCCAGAATACTTGCGGTTTGTCCAGGGGGTCAAATACTTGTTTTTCCTCATCAGATGGTTATCAATTTTAATAAATTCATATGATGTGATTTTTTGGAATTTTCTTTGGGATTCTGTCTTTCACTGTTAGAATGTACATATGATTACAATTGTAGATTTTTGCATTCTTTGTAAGTGGGCAAACCTGCAAAATCAGCAAGGGGTCAAATACTTATTTCCCCCACTGTATGCTGGTATTATTCAGGTTTTAGAAGCAGTCTTTGGACATGTATACAGCGCATTCAGAATATGCCTCTCATGTGGGATTTTTACCGCAGTTTGCAACAGTGTGTGACAGTTTATGGCCAGTTTACGGACTCTTGCCTATTTACAGCTTACCGTCAGCTCTGTGCGTTGCTATGGTTGTTGTACAAAAACCAACTAGCCAACAGTTTGCAAGGCTTCCGTACAGCTGCATGCACAAAAGAAAAGCCCACATCACAATGGTCGGAAAGAGAAACACACCTACTTTTAACCATTATGAAAGACTTTTTATATTATTGGTTTTTGGACATTGCAAAGCCAACCTTTTCAAGAAGGTGGTTGAAGGAATTAAAGAGGGACCCTGTGTTTGCATGACCCAACAAGTGCGCTACCAGTGGAAAACTTTGAAAAAAAAATCCTATTTTTGCACAGCTGTTTGGAAACGGAATATTAGTGGAATATTCACTTTCATTAGCCATGTAAATGGCTCAGTCAGAATATTGTATTTTTCAGAATAAGAGCAAATATTATATACATAACATAATATTATATGCATGTAAACTTAGTCAGTTATGACCTCATCTCAATTCACCAACAGCCACTACATCAGTAAAGGCAGTCTAATAAACACAGCTTCTCTTTCTTGTTACGGTGTGCCTCACTTCGGTATCTGTGAACCAGAATAGGCTGAACTCAGATCAGTGCTGCTGGATGACTTGCATGGTGGTTTCAGAAACTTAAAATAATGAGTGACAGCACTGTTATTACTCATACTCATACGTCTCACTCTTTCATTGGTTTAGTCACCAGAAAACCTGTCCTGTGTTAATTGATACTGACATGGGATGAGATCAAAACTCAGACAAGAAGAAATTATACAAACAACATGAAAAAGCATTTATTGTGGATTCATAGTTTCTTAAGGAAGACGGCAGAATGGTGAAATAAGCAAATAAAGTTGAGAGGGGATACTTATGACGATGTTTGGCTGTGGCATTATCAGGCTAATAAATCAGATTACCTGTTGAAGTGTGGGGGTACACTTTAGCTGTCTAATGGAGGACTTGATTTCACTCAGGCCTGTGTTCATTACTTCCAAAACATGCAGTATTTGTACACTGAACTTAAAGGACCTAATAGAGATGTTCTTTTTAGCATCTAATTATTGTATAGGCTAGAAAGGTGGCTGGTAGTTTTGATCTTCATAGAGACAAGAGGATGTGGTTAGTTTCAATTCATACCAGTTAAAAATACATTGATTTCAATGTACACGTTTTACGTTTTCACACTTACCCACACTAATCATTGCATTTTGCTGTGTTAAAAATACTGGACTCAAGAGCACTCTGAAGTCATGTATGTCATGTTTTTCAAACCACCAAGCTTCCGTGAACATTTTCGACAGCATTAAATTAATATTGGGGGATGAACGCATTTGCAAAGTTTATCTGTGTCGTTTTTCTCTGACTTTATTTACAGTGACATTGAGTCTTTGTTTTAATTTCAAAATATGTTTTTTTTTTGGACAAATGATGATGAGCAGGCACCATCAGCAGGCAGTATTAACACCCATTTAGACTCCAGTTGGTTGGTAATTGACAGCAGCCTGTTATTATTCATGTCAATCATGAATCATATTAAATTTGTCAAATGTTGCAAATAACTCTGTCAGTAGAAGCTGCTGTTAAACATTACACTTTCAGTCACCCACTCACATTCAATGAGAAGAAATTAATGTTCTTAAAGCTATAGTGCGTAGTTTCTGTCTCCCCATGAGGAATTCTAAGCAATGACAACAAAACTGTTAGCGCATCCACATGATACAAGCCTTCTGTGATTGCGCACCCCCCCCCCCTCCTCCACGCAGTTGTCTGTAGCCTAGGAGGACACGGAGGATTAAAAATTATCTTCACTCGAGTTTCTGCGTGTGAAAGTCACCGGATGACACTAGTTTCTGAACACAGCCATACCAAGAAATACAGAGTTGTGTGGAGCTGATAGACTTATTTAGCTTTTTAGCAACTCATTTGCCAATGGCTTGAATGTAACAGCTTTAAAACGTAATGCTCTTTAAAATGTTATCCAAACAATCCCTCCCCCTGATAACAAATTACTTCCTCTGTGTGGCTTTACACAGATCTCCAAGATTCATTGACCTATTACTAATAAAGCGCCACCCCACATCATAAGGGGGCTCGATTAATGCTAAAAATCGAGGGTGCATATTTCACAGGGGCTTTTGGTGGCGCTGTTGTCTCTTAGAGAGATATTTCTTTAAGGTATTGTTTAGGCTTTGTTAGAAATATGAGATACTGTTATGTCATCCTTTATGGCTGACCACAATGATGATCTGAGACCTTCAGTGTTGGTTATTACAAAGGTTCAATGGTCCATGAGAAAGCTATAATGTCGTGAGGAAATGGGAGGAACATGAGCCTCCCAATACAATATTCCTCACAAGCTATTTCACCCTCCAAATATCACTTACACCACAATATCATTTGTGAATATATGTGTACCCAGCATGACAGTTGTATTGAATAGCACAGTGTGAAACCACAGACAGTGGCTGGCAATTGTTTCTACTCTTCTTCTCTCAATTTACAGAAAAAAAAAACATCAGCTATCTGTCTGACCAGTGAACTGGTAATAAAAAAAATTATGTGGAAGAATATTCTTAATAGTGAATAAAATTGAAACAGACACAATGTGTGTACTGTAGTGGAATTATCCAACAAAAGTGGCTTTAAATTTTGAATTGTTACATTTAGCCAGTATCTTGGTACCACAGCTGTCTGCACTATTGGGTGTGTAAGTTGTCTAAAATGCTCTGCTGCACTTGTTAAAACACTGGAACGTGTTTCCTGATGCACAACATTACAAACAAGTGATCCAACGAGCAGCAAGAAATCGACAGCAATTTCAAGGAAAGATATCAAATTGACTGCAAGCGTACTGTAAGTGAAGGAAATCCACAGAGACACTATACTGTAGGTGAAGAGACTCAACGGGTGCATCTCAACTAGAATTCCAGGCCTCATTTGTATTTCCTACCATGGAAAGATGTCGGTTACCCTTCCTGGTCACACGTTAATAAGTCAGAGCTATTAGTTATTGATTCTGCTGTGTCCTCCATCATTGGGTTGTTGAAGCAGTTTTCCTTACTTAAGTCCACCTTCCTTGTTTTAAGCAGAACTGTTTTCATTATTTCCCTGAAGAAGCAGAGCTGTTATATTAAAATCTATCGTATGTAAGCCAGTACCCTGCAGTCTTTAGTTGAAATGAAAGCCACATCTCCTCACATGATGTGAAGTCAGTGTTTGTTCTTTTGTATCTTTTTCTCACTTTCCTTTTAATGTCCAGTTCTTAGTCTTTGTTCTCTGAAATCTTCCTATGGTCTCCTATAGAAAGCTGGGCAGCTGCCCTCCCTTCCAGTCTTAGTCAGAGGGTTGGAGCTGCTCTCTTTTCCTCTCAGGCTTTCCTTTGTGGAAGGAAGATGTGTTTTCTTTAATAGATGACAGTAATAAAAACCACATTAGCTTTCCTGATATTGGCTGTAACTTTAATTAATGTATCATGGTAACAGTTGCTTGTTTTTTACATTAGGCTGCCTGCCAAGATTGCGTTCTGTATAAACGGTCACCATATTCAGTTACATTTGAAATTGACACTAGGTTGTTCTTTCCAGCATATTAATACTTTTTTATGAAATGAAGACATCCAAGTCTGACTGCATCTCAGACGCAGCTACTGTATATGTTTTATCTGTTGTTATTGTTCCAGACAGCTGAACATTGAGACCAACAGTCTCATCAAAATCCCACAATTCTCCTTTATCGGACTATTGATTTTCCTTTTTCCTCCTCCTTGTTCTCATCTATGAATAGAGATTACAGCTTCTGGCTCTCTGTTCACACCAAAGAAACATGATGATGTATTGGAAAGTAGGGAGCTGGAAACAATATGCTCATAATTTAATCTTAATTCATTTTCTCTTTTGTAGGTAAACGGCAGAAAAGTCAGTTTCTCAACAACAAAATAAGAGGCATTATACTTGTTCAATTACTTTGACATTGAGGCAGTGCTCTAATTCCTTAATGATGGACATTCATTTCTCACAGGAATAAAGTGCTTAAAAAAAAATGTTGCTTGTAATTTGCTTGTCTCTCTCTGGTCTTGTGGCCTTCTTCCCATTGTCCAAAAACATACTGCTCAGGTCAGTTAGATTCTACCCATATGTGTGTTTGACTTTGTTGCCTGCATGTATTTTTAACTTACACCCAAGTGTGTGCCATTAGAAAACAAAAAGGGTCATAAATCAAAAGCTCTCAGGTAGGGATGCACCAAATTTTTGGGGTTCGGCCGAATACCAAATGCAATGGTTAAGATTCTGCCAAATCCGAATACTGAATCCTACTCTCATCCTCAGTCCATTAACACAATAAACACATTAATGAAGTAAACAATGTCCACAGCAGTGTATTTTTCATTTTATTTACCTGAAGTTGCTGCATTTTGGCTGCTGTCTGTAGATTCCATCATGCACGACTCGTATTCTTTCAGATGTTTCGTACGCAAATGTTTTAACAGCGGCGATGTTGGGTATTGTTTAGGGTCCTTGCCACCTGACCCAGGAACACCAATCTTTTTCAGATCCGTACTGTTAAAGTGCATGAGGTCTGAGGGTGAACATTTTAAATCAACATTGCAAATTGAAAATGTAGCTCGCTTGACTGAAAGTACTGCCAAACAACACTTTCCCTGCTCACAAGTTCCATTTTCACTTTCTCACAGCCTACTGCAAGGGTAGGATTCAGTTCGGTGTAAAAAAATTCTAAAAAGCCCAATATTCGGCCGATTCCGAAGCCGAATCCTGGATTCAGTGCATCCCTGCTCTCAGGAGAAGTACAAATAATCAACTGGTCTAAAACAGAGTATCGGTACCTTTACTGTAAATGATACAGGCCTGGAGGTCAGAGCACAAAGTGGTGACAGTGCTGTGTGTAATTTTAGGAAGTTAGATCAATATAGGGTAGGTTAGTTAAACGTTCCCGGATACTTGATAGATAGAATGCATTTTAATGTTTTTTCGCTTTGTATTTTTTTCGTCAAGACTTCACAGTCAGAAAATGGTGTTAAATGATGTCCATTCATATTATGTTCATTGTACTGTTGTCAGTGATTGATGAACTCATATTTTCGTCTGTTCACAGACAATAGTATTCTATTTTTAAAATGTTCACCCTCAGACCTCATGCACTTTAACAGTATGGATCCGAAAAAGATTGGTGTTCCTGGGTCAGTTTCAATCTCTGGAGATTTGCATGATGGATGAATTATTGTGACCAATACACCCCATTTAAAGAAATATTTAAAGGCATATTACACAGTACGACTTACAATAAATCACATAAAATCTCATGGGAATTGCCCATTGAATGGACCTTTATTTCTTTACTATCATTAACAATAACCACAGGCATTTAACAATAAACCATTAAAGGAAACTTTACATCACGTTTTATATAAATGTGTTCACATCCACGAAAAAGCCTGTCAACCTTTTGGGTGAACGACGAAGTGACTGCAGTTAAATAACAAGCAACAGCCTGTGTCAGTGAACTGTGCAGTACGTAATGTGTTCCATTGGAGGGAAATCCATCCAAGAAAATGAAAGAAAAAAAGGCTTTTCTCTCTGAAATATAAGGCATTACCTCATCCATCCCCTCCAACAACATGGATGTCATTGAGCAGTATATCCAAAACATGTCCTAATATGGTCAGACATGGCCGGAAACAAGTTATATAATTAGACTAGAGTCAATAGTTCATCAGCAAGAAAAATGGGAATACTATACTAGGATATAAGATAAAACAAAAGTCAACTCTAAGTAAAACTACACTAAATTCTCAGATATACTGGCACAAAAATGATCTCCCCCACAGCAAGACAACTGCTGTGTTATAATTATGAAAACGGCAAAGATGAAATAAAATGTGTGTGATTTGTGTTTGCTTTTTCTGGACTTCACCAAAGACTATTTGTTTAACTAAAACATTGTCATTCCCAAGTCGTCACATACTGACACTTGGTCAGGACCCCTTGACATCACTTTTTAACGCTCTGGCGCCATTTTTCAAGTTTCTTGGTCAGGACCCCTTGGCGTCATTTTTCAACGTGCAGAGTAAAACCACTTAGGGTTAGGAAACGATTGAGAAAAGGTTAGGACACAACCTGGATAGGAACCCCGGTCTCATGTGTGAAAGTCCTGTGTTGTTTCCTTATATGGAGTTTCAGGCTTTACTCCTTACCACTGACCCTCTCTTTACTACAACATATTACAAGTCAAGCAGTTGCTCACTGATGGGTGCCTTGTGCGTTGGTAACTGTCGCTGAGGGCCACTGACCAAGCAACTACGTGTTGTGAGAAGGACTTATTTCTCTGTTAAAGTATGGGTCTTGTTATATTTGTTAATAATCATTTTACATTTCTTTTTCAAGTTAGTCAATGAAATTTGACAGGCCACAAAACAAACTAAAACCTGCTACATACCCATGTAGTTAAGCTACATGTCATAAGCTCCATGTTGTTTGAAGTTGCGCTGCTGCACAGGTTTGCATTTGTGTGGAGATGTATTTGCATCATGTGCCACTTTGTTTGTGTTTTGGCCGGTTTCCTTTTAACAAGCTTGGCTGCTGATTCCTCATCACTGCTGTTTGGCAAAGAAGCTGTATGAAGGCTCCCTAAGTGGAGGGAATAAATGAGGACATTTATTTTCCATCAGCACAACACTTGGAATAAACACAGTGGCAGCTTTGTGGTCGAGTACCTGTGTATAACGTTTCATAGGTGTAGTACACTACGATAAGTCATCCATCACGTAAATCTGCAGATTGTTTAATGGGACTTTAATGTAATTTTGGTTAATATAAGGAAGAAATAATATGCACAGTATCACAGTCTAAGATCCCTGTTGTGCAGAGGAAGATTTATAGCACACATGAAAACAGTTGCCCAAAGTAAAAATGCCAGAAGCTTTGAACTTACTTACTAAATTAAAGATCTGTCTGCATCTCACACCCATATCAGTCCTCTGGCATGATGTTGTTTTAGATCAAATAAGCTTATTGCAGATCTTGGATTTAAGTTGCATGATTGTTTTTCAGTTTTAGCTGTTGAAAGTTGTTGTATGTCTCTAGCGGGCTTAGCGCCTGTACACACACACACACACACACACACACACACACACACACACACACACACACAGAGCAAAGTTCACACACAGAGCAAAGTTCACACAGACAATTTGTATCAAGTGTGCCTCAGGCATATGCTGTAAGCATTTGCAGCACAATTCCTCTGTGAGTAACTAAGTGATCGTCAAATGTTTGTCATCATAAGGCAGATTGTTAACAAGTCCTTGTCTTGGTTTCCCTAATTGCACCTCTGAACAGATACAATGATGACGATGTTTTTGCATCCGTGAGTCTGAAATGCTCTAGCTGTTGAGGATTCAGCCTCACTCAGTCTGAGACAAACATAAAAGTGGAAAACCTATTTGCTTTAGTAGCAAATCAAACGGTTGATAGACTGCAAATCAGCTATGACATCATATCATCATCATATATCATCATCATATATCTTATATCATCTTATGACACATTAAATGCAGGTATTTATATCAGCGCTAAGAGTCAATCCTGCAATTCATTCTTGTTTTCTGTAGAATGGCTGTTAGGGTGAAGAATGTTCTCTGTTTAAGACTCTTACAGTTTTTGACTTCCTGAGAACTCCTGAACTGCTCCACACTGAATGAGAGAAGATTTTCAGGAAAAATTCAGGGAAGCTCTCTGTTTCCTTGAAAACTGTATCCTGCTATATTTAACTCTAATACATTGCACAGTAGCTAAGCATTAATTAAATTATGTGACTGCTGCGTTGGAGTAAAGTGGGACACACATTTCTTGTTAAGATGTTGCAGAGCTTTCAGGCATTTTGAAGAATGAGACAATCAGAAAGTTCATATGGCCTTTGATGAATGTAATTTTGTGTCTGCTCCAAATGCCTTCAGGTCTGTGTGGAGGAGCTGGTGTGATACATTATGTGTATGGCTGTTTTTAGCCGACTGCATGATTAGAACACAAAACACTGTTTGTTTGTGCAGCTAGATGAGACCCAAATGTGTCTACACATTTTGTAGATGCCCACACACACTCCCCCCCCTCCCCCCCCCCCCCCCCCACACACACACACACACACACTTTTCTCTTCAAGTGGCCTAATTGTAGTTTATGTCAGAGCAGCATCGGGTCAAAAAGGACTTTGTTCCTGGTTGTAAAGGCTGCATTACAGTAGAGCGATGTAATTTTCTGAACACACCAGACTGTTCTAGCTGTTCTGTTATTTGCCTTTACCCACATAGTTATTATTTTAACATAAGTGATGATTGTTTATCAAAAATCTCATTGTGTGCGAATTTTGTGAAAGCACCAATTGTCAACCCTACAATATCGCCACAATATTGATATTGAGGTATTTGGTCAAAAATATCGGGATATTGGATTTTCTCCATATCGCCCAGCTCTAGTTCAACGTAGATACCAAGGAAGGCTTATGGTTTTTTACTGTCCTTTCTTTGATGGTTTAAATAAACCTCACAATGCACCAAGCTTTCCTGGACAATGGACATTTTACTCACTGCTTAAGTTTCATTCCTTCGGTGCCTCAGTGGAGTTTATTTATTTATTTATTATTATTTTTTACTTTGAGGACAAATCACCACTACAGACTTCATTCCGTAATGTTGATTTTTTGCAAAGCTACATTCCCACAGACCTTTATATCTACCTGTAAATATAATTGCATGGCCATAGTGACCTTTACATTTCTGCCTTGTATTTTGATTTGTAAGTGCATCCCTGTTATGCACCAAGGCTGCAGGACAAAATAAAGCCAAATGGAACAATACGGATCCTGATCTGCTGTAAACCCAGACTGCTTTGTGTTGGAGCTCTTTGAGGGGTTTACAGAGCTGACAAGGTCATCGTGACGGGATAAAGAATCCAGGACAAGTTCTGACTGCAACAGCTGTGTCATTTGTTGTTATGACGACAATTACACCATTACAGCCAGATTGGCTGGATCATTTACAGGCACTGTATTCCCAATCCCCCATTTACTGATGTTTTTTATGTCTTCATGATGACTCTAAGAAGAACTTATCAAAGAGAGATGAAAGTGTTCTATGATTTGTGCCATTTGTTTTCTTTTTTTCTTTTAAATTTCAAACAGGGCTCATTTTGAATTCTCCTGTGAGAAATGTTCATGCTTTGAGCACAAATCCATATTTTGTTTTGAGCCTGCATGGCAAATTACAAACTACTCAATCATTTATCCAGATTGTTTACATGGAAAAGTTATGATTATTCTGTGGCTGTGACAACACAGAGACTGCAAGAGAAGTTAAACAAATTGAGTCATGAGTCATTTCTATGCTATAAAGCCATTTGCCATGCAGCCTCATATATTCTAAACCTGCATATTTATAGTCATGTCTACTCCCTGTACTTCATGCTCTGCCCATTAAGCATCACAAACTACTAATAATCTCCATTGGACAATAAAAAACTCAATATCCAACCCTCTGTGACTTTATCTCACTGTTGTAGTTTTCACAATCTCCCACAGTAACTCTGTGTCTCCCTGCAGTGTCTACAGTTTATAAAGTTGTGTTCCAGACGCTTAGTGTCTTGTTAGAGCTCAATGTCTGAAGTATAAACAGAGAGGTTAACTGTTAGTCTAATTTTTTTGGGAGTGAAATTGTCTGTCTGTCTCGGCATAAGCATCAGAGGCTATATGTGCTGCTTCACTGGTTCTCGTAATATCTTTGAGAGCAGCATACGTTGTTGTAAAACTCTCCTTGGTTATCTGGATTTTTTCTTTATGTGCCATTTTTGCAAGGAACAAGTTTAGGTGGTCTAGTTTTGGCTTCTGTTGATACTAAATACATGTTTACATATACCTGGTCACAGTGCATGCACCCACCCTCTATCTGACCACCACAGACCAGAGGGGACAGCCAGAGATTTACTCTGAGCTTTTCTCTAAAGATGTCAGTGTGGCTCTCAGGCTCACTGTGACTCTAAATATAGAGCTGGTTGGGTTACAGCCACACAAAGCACTGCTTACTGTATCGGTCACTGGATACCTTCCTTTATTGACAAGCATTTAAAATGTCCTCAGGGGAAGCAAATGCTTGTAACTGTCAAATTACATTGTTCATTGTATATTTAATTTAATTTCAGTCATTCATTTATTTTTTCATTGATTGGCACCTACAGTCTTCAGTCATCATAATGCAAATTAAACCTTAAACATGTCCTTATTTTTGTTTTGTTTTCATTTAGTTGCTGACTTTTTCCCTAGCTTCCCTCTAATGATTAACGTATTTCCCACACAGATGCCCTGATCTGAGGCTGGTTTGCACCGCACAATTTAAATTATAATAAAATGTTCCTTCCCAGCTGGATGTTTACCAGATCTATTAGGTTGAGTGATTTACTTAAATATTCAAAAACGGAGCACAAGTCCAGTAGCCTCGTGAGACCGTCCTGATCTCGCGAGCTCCAGTTTTCCACTCGCAGATCAGTCTGGCATCTTGAGGCAGAGAAAATTTGGAGCTGTTAGCCAAACGACCGGGCCAATCAGCGTTGGTTTTGAGGTGGGTTAGGTGGTGATAGACCGATGGTTTATCCAATCAGCTAACCAGTATTATCAGCCAGCGGTAGCCCTAATTCTGTTAGCCGCTCGCTAATGCTTTTTTTCTCTTGGATCCTTCTTTTGGAATATGGTCCGGGAACCTGAAATGGTGTCTTTTATTCCTAAATTCTCGTTACACAAATGGCAAATATCCTTTACCGACATGTTGCTTGCATGCTGAGCTTACGAGCTATGCTTTGCCTGCAGCAGCAGGGGCGGGCTTGTGGTTGTATTTTCATACGCTTCCTGGATCTGATTGGTTGATTTGGCCCGTCTATCACTAACATAGGTGATAGACAGATGGTTCATCCAATCAAATAACCAGTATTCCGCCCCTTCCCAAAAGTTCTCCAACGGAAAGTTCCCAGATGGATATGCCGAGCAAATGCGAAGCAATCCATCTGGCGGAGTCAGGTTACCAGTCCAGTGGTATTACACATCTCCTTTTTGTCTAATGAAGGTAGAAATCATGTGTGTCGACTCAGTGTTATATGTAAATGAATAAAGATAATAATTAAAAGAAGAAGAATTCCAGCACCTGGTGCTTGCAAAACGCATCAGCTTCTTTTCATAAAAAAAGTCTTTCTTGTTATTGCTTCCTCACAAATGGGAAGCTGTTTTCCACCCAATGTTAGCAGTATTATGTGGCTTCATTAATATTTGTAATTTAGATGCAAATACAATAGCTTCTGCTAATATACTTTAAATAGTTTTTGACAGAAAATGTACGTATTGCTTATTATTGTCCAGTTAAAAAGGTTGTCCTTATAAAGTAGGGGCTAATGTGATAAGCTGTAGGCCTATGTGCTGAGGGCTGAGCTGGGTCTGAACTTTGAACATATTGCCATATTGCCTTCTTTCAAATTTTATCAACATAAGGCCATTTGTTAAATTATTTTATCTAAAGTAGATAATTGTATAGTAAATTGGGCCGGGGCTGTCCGGGGCTCATAGCACATAAACATATAAGACATATAAGAGTGTAGGGCTGTGTCCCAGTCCACAGCCCTGGCACACAGGCCTACCCTCTTATATGTCAACAGGGAAAGGTTAGCTTAACATGTATTCAACAATATATATTTTTACTTTTCTCGATTTTAATAATTCAAACAATGACAAAAATGTGTTTTCTTCGTAGCTATAGAGAACATAGTTCTATAAGGAGATGTCAGAACTTGCGAAACATCAGAATTTTCATCAATGATCAGCGACCTCAGTCGCTCTCTCTCTCTCTCTCTCTCTCTCTCTCTCTCTCTCTCTCTCTCTCTCTCTCTCTCTCTCTCTCTCTCTCTCTCTCTCTCTCTCTCTCTCTCTCTCTCTCTCTCTCTCTCTCTCACACACACACACACAAACAAACAGACAGTGAGGTATTGAGCCTGATTTGTGTTCCCGGTTAGCTCATGCCTATTGATTAGCAAAGATTAAAGCATTACTTCAGCCTAACCCTCCATCCCACCCAAAGGTCTTTACAGATCTCAGTTATAACTCTTATCTAACTGATTCCTATCAGTTTGAATTGCAGCTGGTCTGTCTGCATGTTAAACTGTTAAATGGCTAATAGAGAGGGCATTAATTAGACATTATTTAAATTGATATCATAATTAAAGTGGCCTTCACTGACTGACTCCATTTCCCAGTTTTACTCTTACATAGACATGTTCAGTACTTTAATTAAATTAAATTACGTTGCATTTATAGTTGTCAAATCATAACAGTTATCGCAGAACACCTTTCCTATAGAGCAGGACGCTCTATAAAATGCCTCAAAAAGCTGAGTGTCCAACAAAGGAGATATTGGTTTATTTTCTCTGAGCCAAAGCATGACGCCGATAATGTTGTTGGCAATAATACATTCATCACAGTTTATCTAATGTGTTATGAAAATCATCTGTGTAATTATAAAGCATTGTCAAAGGCGGTCAAAGCAGCTATTCGCTAACATGATGTACCACTGCTAACTCCAGTGATGTTGTTGTTTCACAGTAATGGATTAACTGTGTCACATAATGAACGGAGCAACTTTTCAGTATCAGCTGAATGACTGCTGTTCACTATGACTGGAGACCATTAGTGGGTGTTGTGGGTGAAGTAGACTAAAGTGGAGCTAAGTGGAGGGACACAATAAGACACACAAATACACACACACACACACACACACACACACACACACACACACACACATATATATATACACACACACACACACACACACACACACACAAGGCAGGGCTTTATATTAGCTGTCAGTACACAAGATGATGTTTCTACAGCTTCCACACTCTCTATCTTCCACCCTATTAGTCACACACTTGCACATCCTTATGGGGATTCAGTGGATACATACTGAATATGAGTGACAGGTCAGACATATTTTATTATAATCTTCTTCAACCAGAGATCTGGTTAAATCTCAAAGTATGGGAACTATTGTTGCAATAATAAATGTATGTTCCACGAAATCCACTTTTTGAAAGAAATACATAATATGCACTAGACTTGCCGTGGTTGTCAAATGCCACTTTAGTGCCACAAAATGTAGGTATATTTTTTTGCCTTCTTACACAAAATGGAAGTCAGGTAAACTGCTGCCTCTTGCTAAATAGAGCACCGAAGTGAAGCCTGAAACAGGTATTACAGACATGCTAAAACATTTAGGGTACAAAAACACAGCTTTGGATTTAGAAGCATTTGGCTGTTCTTTGATAACAGTACTAAATGTATTTAGCTTCCTTCTAGTCAGGCTTGGCTGTGCTGGTTAACAGTTTAACTTTCCTCTGCTGTATTAAACTGTAATCTAACCAAGGAACATGACTTGGCATTTGTTATACTGAGAGTTATCGATTGATAGATACAAGAAGATACGCTATTATTTTCTGTGTTTTTTTTATTTTAGTTTCCACTAATTGTTCTAGAGTGGTTCCCAAGTGTAGGTCTTTTTTTTTAGCCACACTCTTTAGCAAAAATCAGTGATCTATTTTTTAATTACACATATAAATGAGCTTTTATTTCTTCACTCAGCAACCAACTTTAATAAGATCACTGAACATTCACACATGTCCACACAATAATTGCTTCATAATTGGCCTGCTGACAGACTGTCATAACATCCTGGGAAGAAGCCTCTGGCTGTTGGGACTGAGAGATACACTGCATACTGCACTTCTTTTCCTCTGTGTAAAATGTCAGACTTCTTCCCAGTCACTCGCTCTGCTGCACTATGCTGTGAGACTGATACAGCCATCACTCCATGAAGTAGTGCAATATCCTTTTTGATATGTATGGTAGTACTAAAAATCACATATATACTGTAATATTCTAAAACATTGTGGTCTTTCCAATATTCCAATGTTAATTCTGCCGAGTGTTCATTCAGAGTTCTGCTGTTTCTAGATGTCAAATCATACTAATATGTTTGCAGTGTTTTTTTGCGACTTTTCCTCACAGACAATGCTTTCATTCTCTTCTCTCTGTGGTTTGCTGTCTTATTGTCACACAAAGTGTATGAACGTTTTATTGGGTCCAGTGACAGAATGTGAACTGCTAATATGCTCATTAATCTCTGATTGCTTGGAGGGTCTCAGTTATGAGCACAGAGCAGAAATGTCAGACCAGGCGTGAGCACTGTGAGACAGGTTATATAAATCGCATTAATCATTCCCGGTTCTGTCTCATTCTTATCTTCATTTTTACACCCAAGTTGCTATGCAGCATACAGATGGTTTGTGTTCATCTGAGCTTGAACTACAAACTGTCTATCACCTAAGAACAATTAGAAGCAGACACAGTGGTAATTTCCAAATAATTTTCTTAGCTGCTCATAATTCCAATTTAATTTCTGTAGACATTGCAGTACAGTACTTTAGGCTTTTGGGGTGTCAGAAAAAAATGTCTTTCCATCAGTGATTAATTCATTGATCATTGATGATCATTTGATAAAAAGCTTTGTCTTTAAGCACATTGGTTTTGGCCTCTCATCCCTGGTTATTAGGTTCTAGAGTACAACTCCACTGCAGGTTGTTGAGGCAGAGACTGCTGTCTGACAGTAACATAGTTTTAGAAACCAGGTGGAGGAGATGGTGGCTGTAGAGTCGGAACAGTGACGTTTATAATGAACAGCTACTGGATAACAAGCATGTCTGAACACACCTGGAGTAGCTGTCAATCAAACCAGTACTATAGCTGTCACAGCCATCATTGTCAATTTAACACCACAAGCTAAACACACACACACACACACACACACACACACACACACACACACACACACACACACACACACACACACACACTGTCTTTTTTGTCATAACAATTCATTTTCTCTGGTTAGAAACAAACACAGCCTTGAATTGTATAAATCTAAATTATAAATTTGCCTAAGACATACAACAAGAAGAATAAGAAGAAGAATAAGGCTTCTCACACACACACACACACACACACACACACACACACACACATACATACATACACACACACACACACACACACACACAAACACTGATTGTTACTGTTGGCTCTTTGATTTCAAACTTCTTCTCTTTGTCTCTTGTGTGGAGAGAAAATGAAATAGCTGAATGTGTCATTCCAACTTTTTGATTCAGACTCTGAATTAAATCTACATGATTTGGAAGAAATCAAAAGTGCTGTAACCCAGTTGTGCAATCACGTCTCATTGAAGTTAGAGATGAAACCATACTATCTAAAACGCTGGTATTGGTATCGGGAAATACTGGAGTTTATGCACCGAGCCGATACCATAAAGCCCTAAAGAAAATCTACGTTAAAGTAGTTTATTTTTGTTTTTTTTCCGTTATAACCGACTGGCAAACTGGATAATAAAAGAAAGTTCTGTGGCGTTCATTGTTTGTATTTGTTTATGTTTCACAAAGAGTTTAACCTGAGCCAGACTGACAACAAAGATAGAAATCATATCACATCCATACAGGGATAGTAGTATACAGTTGTTCAAACATAATAAAATATATGACATATCGGATCGGTATTTGGTATCGGCCGATACGCAAGTTCAGGTATCTGAATCGGTATGGGGAAGCAAAAAATGGTATCGGGCCATCTCTAATTGAAATGTAGATAAGATGAAGGAAACATGTTTGATACTAGAACAGTACAATATGGAGTTGTACCAAGAAATATATTAGTTCACTATGGTGCTCTGTGTGTTAACTAGGCGAGACATAAGATCAAGGAAGCATTAAAACAAATGTTTTCACTGTGTAATGCGTTATAATTAAAGTTTACATAAACACCCTGATGACCAATGAAACTAAAGGTGACTGGAGAGTGACTTCCTATTGAGTTTGTTGTCTAGTTTAAGTCCTGACTGGAAAATCTCTGAGAGTCAAACAAGTTTTGGATATTTGCCTCTTTGACTCAGTTCAGCTGTAAGATGTGTTTCCATCTATGAGAGTCGCTTTGTTCCATCACCTTTTCATTCCTAAGCCTTCTTTACTCAATTGCTGCTTCACTTCTTTCCACATAATGGTAATCCTTTCAGTTTTCGCAGGTCCTCCTTTTATTTTTTTCACTTCGTGTTTCCGTGTATCCTTTCATTTCCATCTCTTCTTTCTGTCTCTTTGTCTTACTACTCTCTTCTTCCTTTTCACCATTTTCTTGTCTATTTTTGTGTCCACCTGCTACATCAGATGAACTTTCTCTCGACCCATCTGTGATGGGTTTCCAGCCCCATAATGTATTCACTACACAGGGGGAGACAGAACAAGCTGAGCCCCTCATGACTAGTTCTCCCCAAGCTTCACCATTCATATCCATCTGTCTGAACACACAAAACACACATTCACACTCTCTTCCAAGGCCTTGGAAATGTTAGAATGAGAGTACAGCCTCTCCAGGTTCCCTCTGTCCTGCTCTTTCTAATACATGCTCTATCTCCATCCTCTGCTCTGAGGTTAGACTCTCATTTCTCAGCTCAGACGTTTAGATGGACACTGGCCAATGTCTAATACATCCTGGAAATATCTTCTATAGAAGTATGTAAATAAGCCAGCATGAACACATTAAAGGTTACGATGTTGCTGTTGTTTAAGTGTGCAATGGTAGTTTCATTTGGGTATGATGAAAATAGAGAGTCATTGATTGTATGTCCAATCAAATTTAATGTTACTTTTTAAAACATTGTCCAACACATATTTTCTTCCCGACAAGTTATTATTTAAATGTCCATCAGACCACGGTGCCAATACAATCTGTGTCCATGAGTTCAAAGTAAGATTATGGTTATTCGAACAAATACTAACTTGTGTTACCGTCACCTGGCTAGGAAAGTAAAATATACAAAAATAAGTATAAAAAAATACTTGATTCAATAATTCATGAAGAACGTGGCATCATCTGTGACCTGCAGCTCATTTCACAGCCCATTTAATACAGAACTCCCCATGCGTCTTGGACACTAAAAGCCAACATGTTTGATGAGATGCTGCAACCCTTTACCCACTGGTGGGAGAGAGCAGCAGCCCTCATCCAAAGCAGTATAATATTGTACTCTTCTTAAATTTGGCCCCTTTGTGGAGGCAGAGTCACACATTTCTGCCGTAAATGACAGCCGGGATAGTAGCCAATGCCATTCAAGCGAACTGGCAGGTACCATTATTCAACCATACTCTTCTTCCTAGAAGCCTTTGTAGCTAGATATACAGTTACCATCCGGCTTGTTGCCCACTCATGTGCCCAAGGCAGACTTGATGATGCCCACACCCCAAACCCCACTTGTACTGTAGGGTCTCACTGTTCTGCCACTTTACTTTTTCAGATGTGGCAAATCAATCTACAGTAACTCTGACTGGATCTTGGAGCACAGCCATGTTAAAATATACACACTGCTTATGAAGTTCAATAATGAAGACAATGAATTTTACGATAATGAGAGACATCCAAAATAATCTACTAAAGTGCTTAATCTACTGTAGTCTGGATAACTATTTAAAAGTTATATGAAGAACCAATGCAAGTTAATTCTGTTTCAGGTATGAATGTAATTATGAATGTAATATTTGAACATTTGTGGATGTGATTGTTGTTAAAGATTTCATCTCTCATGGCTATATAGTTCTATTGTTCTTCAGTCCAAACAGTCTCATTGTGAACCAGTGTTCCTTGTTGAAATATCTCTTCTCGCTAATCCAGTTTGTGGAGTACCTACTCTAAACTCAGATGATGTGATTCATATTCAAAGCAGCTGAATTGATAATCCCATTCAACTATAAGAGAGTAAAACTGTGCCTCTTCAGCAGGGTGCCATTCGCTGCAGGGTTTTGCTCTGTCGCCTGCTGAGCTTCAGGCTCTATACGACTTCACATTAAACTCAGAGATGTTGCCCTTGGTAAGGAATAATATTCTGCAGTTTAATAAGAATGTTAAATGTTTCACTACAGTTTATATTACCCATGTTCTCTTATGGTTGCTGGAAAGCCGCTGTATCTTCAGGACCATAGTGTTGGCATGAAGTATGCACCGCATGCTTCCTTATTAAAGGACCTGTACTCAAAATACTGAACAAAATTCAGTCCAGGCTGGAATTGCCTGCACCCGGCTCTCACCAGAGTTTAATTTACATTCAGTCTTAGACAGGAATGGTTGCACACGGCTTTTACCTCTGACGTGACAAGCAAACATGGAGCTGGCTGTGCCGTAATGGTGGAAACAATGGCAATAGTGCTCCCACTGGCTAGCTAATAACGCATGGCCGGACTGGCTACCAAAACAAAGAACAGAGAATACTTTATTTTCTGCTCAGGACACCATTCGCTTACTGCTATATTAATATTCTGAATGTCATGTACAGCCCCTTTTAATATGAATATTGCAGAGTTCCCCACAAAGTGTGGTAATGTCTCATCCATTTCCCAGGGCGTACACACACTGATGGCATTTAAAGGATTACAGTATACTTAGATTCTTGGATATAACTTCTTTTGAACACATTCTTGCTAAATGTCAACCAATCCAGAGTCAGATATCTATACCAGCACCAGTGTCTTTGGGCAAGCAGAGACAGATCTGAGAGATGTGCTGGGACTCCTGCTGCAGGAGGGGGAGGCTGATAAGAAGTTCTGTTGCTGTAAATCTGTAAGGAGAATTAGTTGGACTTTAGTCCGGTCACATCACAGAGCAGTGGGGTGAGACAGCAGCGGGGCCACCACGTTCCCTTTAAGAAAGACTTACAGTATCTGAGAAAGATGTTTCAAATCTTTAAAATGAACCTGTACAACAGCATATACACAGACAGCATGGTTTCCACATTCATATCCATTCATCTCTCCCTGACTAGTCCTGCTTTGCCAGACCTTCCTCCACAGCGCTGCTGAAGATGGTCTGGCTAGTCCACAAAGCATTCCGGGATGGGAGACAAACGTGTTCTGGTTTATTGGCCTTTCTTTAAACCAATCACAATTGTCTTGGGCGGTGCAATGCGCCGGACAGAGTCGCGGTGTCGCTGCAAAATAGCCTCGCGAAGGAACTTGTTTTGGTGGAACGTGTGTATGTACAAAAGTTGTTTTAGTCAGTTAGTTTAGTCAGTCTGTCAGTTTTGGACAGATAGTCTAGCAAGCTGTCTGGATTTACCCTGCAGAGATCTGAGGAGCAGTCAACCATAGTCCTCATAAATCAACCGGATATTAAAATTCCAACACAAAGAAAGCGGAAGGTAAGGGATATCCCGCTGAAAAGAGTGTGATCTGGCGGAATTCCCGGCAGCAACAGAGCAATCCCTGTTGTGGAACGTCGTAGATATAGACTACTCCCTGACAAACCTTCTACATATAGCCTGTTCTCAAACTGCCATTGTAGCAGCAGAGATAATTTAACATAAACAGAGAGAGGGTGCTCTCCACTGTTACGGTGTTGTTTACAAGGATGACAGATTGCAACAGACGAGCGATAAACTAAATGAAGGACAGATGAAGAATGATCAGAGATAGAGGACAAAATCAGAAGATAAGATGAGACAGAGAAAAAGAGGAGACGGATAAGAGAACATGAGAAGAGACACTTACCCCAAACACAGTGGTGTATCATATTATGAGTGCAGTTTGGTGCTCGGCATGATGATATAGAGTCACAATGTATCTGCTTGAACAGCATGAAACCTGAAGTCAGTTCAATGTATGCCAAGTGTGTGTTTCGGCCACCCTGTCCAAACCGGCTTCTAACACAGAGGGATGATTGCATGTGGTTTAATTTCTGCTGGAAGAAGAAAATCAGAAAGATCACCAATTAGTTTAATGAAAGGAGCCTGTGGGTTTGGCTGCAGCTCATGTGATTGATGTTTTGTCTGCAGATAGCATCACAAATCAGTTTATGTCCACATTATGGTGCTACAACACCAGTGGAAGCTGTTAAATAAGTTATGTAAGTGATTTAAAAGTCAATGTATGTTGTCAATTGTTTCAGATCAGTGATTGGCATTTCGCAATTTCTCCTCATTTTGCGTTAACTCAGTCTTTCCTTTACTGTATCTCACCCTTCTACACATATATATATAATGGTGGTGTCTTCTCCTCCAGCAGGATGGATTTACTGTAGTGGACAATGAGGAGGGTCAGTCCAGCTCTTCGTCACAGTTCAGCAGGTTTAACAGCTTCCTCCTCGATGTCACCTATAAGCTGGAAGAGTTTCTTGTTGTCTGCTGGAGCTGTAGTGGATTAGACTGTGTAGTGCAGCAGGGTGTGCTACTGTATCCTACTATAGAGACTGAGTCCTTTATAACAAGACACATATAATGTAGTTATCCTTTTCTACAAATACATGATTTGGTTTACTTTCATTTAAGCAAGTGCAGTCTTGTATATTGGATACGAACAGAATCATGATGCAGTCACTGTGTTAATGGACATTCAGTTGCGTCTATAAACTGAAACATAATTTTCTATCTTCTGTCTGAGAGAAATGTGATAACACAATCTAAATGACTCTGAACAACTGTTCTTCTTCCAAATAGAAACTCTTCATAATTCAACACAGATGTATTCAGTTCAGGTCGCCGTTAAAAATTAAACACACATTGTGAGATTTAAGCTTAACAGCTTTGGTTTGTTTTTGATTGAGGATTGATTTCTTTGTGGAGTAGAATAGATTTAATATTTGGGCAGTTAAAGATGTAATCACTGTGGTTTATGAGAGGCCTGTTTTTTGCAGATAGTGCATTTTGATATAGATTTGCTGGGAAAACAATTTGTTAGGCACAAAATGATGAGCAGCATAACTCTCTCTCCCTTTTCGTTTTTTATGGTGTCTGTTAAAGGAAGCTGACAGCTGAAAGCATAATATGTGGGAAGAGGGTTTTGTAGTTTAAACTGGCTCAGCTGTAAGACTTCTTTTTTCTTTTTTCCTGAAGTGAATTGCAAATGTCTTTTTAGAGAGATCGTGTTTATTAGAAGGATTTAATGGGTTTAATGTAGACTTCAGTGATGTGATTTGTCAATGAAGATTACAGAGCCTTAACTGAAATGCCATAAGGAGCCATTTAACTGAACAACTGCAGTGTAGGTTAATCACTTTTACTGAACTGTTCTACAGTGACGGACAACAACACTCAGTGGAGAAACAAAACTCAGGTCGTAAATAGTTGTAATATTTCTCAGTCTAAGGAAGCTGTCAAACAGCCTGTATACTGTGGAAACTGTGGTTATTATAACATGTACAATATAAACTGTGTGGATGGAAAACCGGTCACACGTGAAATCCTTTCGATTCTCATCCTATAATATAATAATTTAACTGTTTGACAAATTCTAGCCTCTAGAAGTCTGTCAGGCAGTCTGGTTGCCGTTCAACACCGGCTCCTAAATAGAGCTGTAACAATTCTAATTTTTTAATGTACAATTAATTGTCTCAGAAGTAATAAATAAATAAAAATCTATTAATGTATTTATTTTTCAGACTTATTCAACTTTTGACTGAATCCCAGGATATATCTTTTGGTTATATCACTGTTATGTGATTAAGATATAATGTAAGATGTAAATAACACAAGTGAACCAAACCTCTTTATTATCATAAAACATTGTATTTTTTTTTTTTTTAAATGAACATAAAACTGACAATTACCACCAACAGTCATACCCCTTAGGACCTTATCGCTAATGTTGGCAATTAATTAGGGTTAAACAAAGAAACAGCGATACTTAAAAAAATATTGCAGTTAGACAATTATGTAATAATTGTTACAGGTCTACTCCTAAATAAAAATATTTTAGGTCTGTGAACAGTTGGGGCTAAGCAGCCATACAGACTGTGATCAGGTTCAAATGATACTGTGTTCACCAAAGACTTTACCACTGTGCAAAAATAATTGGCCTTGAGTCAGAGAATATAATGGTGAGAGTTGATAAAGGTTGAAAAGTAAAAATATGTTCTGTCAGATGATCACAGACGGATGATTGCTTTTCCATAAAGACTCTTTTTTTTATTTTGGGCACATTAATGTTCATCATGGTTATCGTGGCAGTATTTACATTGTTCATCAGAAGTTTAAATGAGGAATTGACCTATTTTAGCCTCATGGACCTAGATCTGGAGTTGACTTTGTTCTGAAACTCAGCTGAAGAAATGATGAAGAGAGATCTACCAAGACAGAGGTGGCTGTATGTGTGTTGATGATCTCAGGTTTAGTGTCAGTTAGTGTGAGGAGAGAACTGCTGCTTTGTGATGTATGCACCCAGTAGTGATAGATGAGCTGGCCTTTCACACTGCTGACAAAATGGTTGCATGTTTGTATGAGAGGGTCAGAACACAATGTGAGTCGGTCACTTGTCTGTGAAACTAAAAGGGCCAGTTCATACATTTTAACAGAGTACAGTACATGTCCCCCTTCCTTCTGTCTTTCCCTTCTCCAATCCTACCTTTCTCTCTTTACTGTCACCCATATAATAAAGATAATGCCAGAAAAAAAAACAAGCATGAGCACAGATGTGTGATAGCATTGGTTTTCATGTCGTTGCTGGAGGCAGTTACAATGATGAGTTCACAGTAAAACTTTAATGTTAACAAATGAGTGTGTCAGTGTTCTGTCTCTCAATGCAAATGCAACATTACTGAGTCTATTCTAGCATTATTCTAGCACCAGTTTCACACAGCTCTTTCTCTCTCTCAATTTCTCTCTCTCTCTCTTTCTCACACACACGCACACACACACGCACACACACACACACACACACACACACACACACACAGAAGAACAGAGCGATAAGATCTCTCTGAAATTAAGCAGTAAATTACATTAATTAAATGGCTCTTGGCTCTAACAAAAGGAAGCAAAATCCCCTCTCATCACTAAGAAATAACTGGCAGTGAGTGGCTCTTCAGTTCAGTGCTTTAAGTCGGAAGCAGATGTTGTTTGATCGTTAAACATAACTAGGTGTTGGTATATGGGTTCAATCAGTAGTTACTAAATATCATATATACATGAAATGGAACAAAACAATAGCAGCACATGCATTTAAACATGATAATTACCAGGAACTGCCTGAGTAGGTCCAATTTTAGTAACCAATATTTTGCCAGTACCATAGAATGTTGGCAGAGTCCTCCAGAATGTAGTGCTTGACCATCAAGTCTTACTGGCTGCTAGTCAATTGGCACTTAGCAGACTGAAAACACAGAATCTAACCTTTAACTGGATCCTTTCAAAACAAAGAATAACCCTATCCCTGGCACCGTTTTTATAGTGTTCAGACACAAGACCTCAATGAGTGGAAAAATGGAAAGCGAGGAAACCGACTTCAGGAAACTAACAGGTCCATGACCCATTAAAACTCTTGAAGACTCTTTTTCACAGAATTGACCCATTTGTTCACCTTGTACCTCCCCTTTGGTGCTGAGAATTTAGCGTCCTTTGACTTTTACGTTCAACTTCTGGTCTATAAGAAAGCAACAGAATTGTTTGTTTGTGTCAAGAAAAACTTCATACTCCATCACAGTATTTTTCATTTAAAACTGCTTTATTGGCATGAATGTCAGAAATAACAATATTGCCAAAGCATCAAGGATAATAATGTGGGAAGAAATGCATACATACAGTTCATTGAGTAAACTAAAATATATACATTTAAAAACATGAAAAACACATGAAGTACAGGACTAAATGAGAAGGCAGAGTAAACTGTGGGGAGATGAACTACAGCTATTATGTGTTGTTGTGCTGGTCGTCTCTCAGGCTGTGACATTTCTCGCTACTCACGTTATTTTCTCCAAGTAGATGTTGCATTTTTGTCTGGTCTGGAGAGTGCATGAAAATGTGTTCTAATGTCAGTATATGTGCTACATTGTAGCAGGAAGTGTTGCTCTGTCTCCACCTGTCTCTGTGGACAGAACTGACGCAGCCTGTCTTCTCGAGGCAGCCAGGTCTGTCTGCGGCGGCCGGTTTCCACATCCAGACTGTGTCCACTCAGCCTGGACCTGCTCAGAGTCTTTTTGAGTCTGTGGTCACGTATGGTGCTCAAGTATTCGGCTGCTGTGTACTCTCGGTTTAGGGCTAGGTAACAATCCATTTTGTTTTGATGTTCAGTAGTGTCTTTCCAATAGGTCATGTATTTCTGTTTTTGTCTGCAGATGATTTGGTTAGGCCGGGTGGTTTGGGGGGTGTCCTGAGGTTCTGGGGGCTGTGAGGTGAGGGAGCTAAGGGACAGGGCTAGCTGACTGATGGAACTTTTCTCTATGTTTCTCTCTTGGTAGTGTAGTGCGTTGTAGTAGAAACTATGGGGGTCACTTGTTTTCAGGTGGTTGTAGAATTTAATGGATCTTTTTTAAATTGTAATTTGGAGGGGATATTATCCTAGTTCTGATCGGTAGGCATTATTTGGGATGTGTCTTGGTAGGTGTAGTAGGTTTCTACAAAATTCTACATGGAATTTCTCAATTGGGTGATTGTCCCAATCAGTAAATTTTAAATGTCTACTGAGCCATATTTCGCTGCAATATAGAGCGATGGGTTCTATTACTGATGTAAAGATTTTTAGAAAGAGTTTTAATTGGATGAATTGAATTGAATGTCTATTTTGATATTTCTTTAAATTACATAAAATGCTCTTCTTGATTTGTCTCTCAGCTCATTCACACCCATTTGAAAACTACCTGATTAACTAATATTGAGACCTTAAATATGTGTGGTTTGTCACATGTTCTAATTCAACTGTATTTAGATAGAATTGATGTTTACTGTGATTCCCAGACCTTTTCTGGAAAATCAATATTTTGGTTTTGTTTAGGTTGAAAGTCAGAGCCCAGGTCTGACAGAGACTATGCCCGGTGATCCAGGTGTTGTTGTAGGCCTTCCTTTGTAGCGGACAGCCGGAGTAGATCATCAGCATATAACAAACATTTGATGTCAGTATCACCCAGAGTGATATCAGGGGATGTAGAAAGTTCCAGATGTTTAGCCAATTCATTTATATAAATGTTGAACAGAGACTTGTTCAGATTTTAACTGAACATTTGTTTTTTGTATACATAGATTTTATGATATATGTTTTTCCTCCAATACCCATTTCAATCAATTTATAGAAAAGACCATCATGCCAAATTGAATCAAATGCTTTGTTATTGTCTACAAAACATGAAAAGATGTTGCCTTTGTTCTTGTTTAATTGTTTGTTAATGAGGGTGTGGAGAGTAAAGCTGTGGTCTGATGTTCAATATTTTGGGAGAAATCTAATTTGACTTTTGCTCAGGATATTGTGTTCAGTAATGAATTGTAAGATTCTGCTAGTGATAATACTGCAGAATAGTTTTGCCAGGTTACTTGTCACACAGATTCCTCTGTAGTTATTTGGGTCAAACCTTTCTCCATTTTTGTGGATCAGTCCTTGGTTCCAAATAGCTAGGAAAATACCTGAATTTAGGATGATATTGAAAGCTTTTAGGAGGGCCATCTTGAATTTATTATCTGTGTATTTGATCATTTCATTTAAAATGGAATCAGCACCACAGGCCTTGCAGAGTTTAAGCTTTTTTATTTTGTCTGTTAGTTCTTGTTCTGTAATCAGGGTGTCAATGGGGTTCTGGTAGTCTTTAATTGCTGATTCAAGGATTTTTTATTTCCTCTGTATTTCCTGTTGGACTGGGTTATTTGTTATTTTGCCATAAAGGTTAGTAAAATGAGTGGTCCAAATATCCCCATTTTGGATTGCTAATTTATCCTTAGATGTTGTGTTTAGTTTATGCCAATTTTCCCAGAATTGATTGGACTGTATTGATTCTTCGATTAAGTTTAGCTGATTTTTGTCATGCTGTTACCTTTTTGTTCTTAATACATGTTTGTAATGTTTTAGTGTTTCTCCATAAAGAAGGCCTACAGTTTGGTTATTTGGATCCATGTGTTTCTGATTGGATACATTTCTTAGTTCTTTCCTTAGATTTTTACAATCATTAACAAACCATTTTTCACCACTAATATTTTTGGGTTTTCTTTTCCTCTTTACATGTGTTAGTATACTGTATAATCTAATTTGAGTGCATCTTCTATGATGTAGTTTGACATGCGAGACTGAAGTCAGTCTTTCTGAAGTAAAGTCTGAGATTTACATATAGAAGAAGACCAATGAGCTCTGATGGTAAATTTTTAATCAATTGCACATAATGCCTTTAAAACTTTTAGGTTCAAGCAAGGTAACATTCTCTCTTCTTGCTTCCTTTTTCTCCTTTGTCAGCCTGCATAACTACAAAATATGTATTAACTGGCACTTATAATCAAGAACAATTAACTGTGAAATGAATGCTTTGTCATTTTCTTGATGCATTGGGCTCAGTTAATGTCTAAAATTGCTCACTTGTCATGATAATTTCAGATAATTCAAGCTCACCGATTTTCTATCTCAGTCAGAGTCATTATAGAATTAGTTGAGCTAAAGTCTTTATAATTTCCTAAGATTGTTCACTTCTTTAATATCGACTGTCAAGAGGGAACAAGTCTTTTATCTACCAACAGATTAAACATGATTGCATTTTCAAATTTACTTTCGGTTCCACTGCCTTAGTGTGGAGATGATTAAAGTCAAACTGAATTGTAAACACATGACCTCATGTCATGAGGTGATTGGATATTTTTGTATGAAGCATGCTCCTTTGAAGTCAAAAGCAGAAGTTACTTCCTGTATATCTGCAATAAACTGATGTGACCTGTGGTGAAGCAAAGTCTACTCAGCTTATTAACTGGTATGACAGAAATAACTGGAGTGGATTGGAGAGATCAAACTGTTGATGTACTTTATTCATTCAAGTGTGACAATGAGGAATACATTATTTTGCTCCACAGAAGTAGCTTAACAAACAACCCGAGGGCTTGTTGGGGTAAATTCATAGCTGACAGAGAGATCAGCTGAAAGTCAACACCCTGTTCAGAGGAGCCTCTTTATCTTCTGCTTTTAACACTTAGTCCATCTGTCTCCTCTCTTTTTTCATCTTTTGTACCATCTCTGTTGGTATGTTGTGTTAGGGTCAAATTCGACGCGTTTTCAACTTCAAATACGTGAAAAGTTTTTTAAATTATCGGATCAAGGTTTTATGATATCCTCAGAACTGCTATTCTAACACAGCAAATTATTTTGGCATTATTTTAGTAAAGTCTGTAGGTCATCAAACAAAAAGTGATATCTGTGGTGTTACAGGTCAAATATGACCTGGCAGATAATATTGGCTGTTGCATAAGTTGTGGGTTGCTCTGTGAATCAAATTTGACCCAACCCCACCAAACACACACACACACACACACACACACACACACATACACACACACTTTTATTGTTGTTGTTCACTTATGACACCCAAGACAGAGCACAAATTGAGAACACCATCAGAATGACCCCGGGGCCTACTAGATATGCTGCGTCACATATCCAAGACGTCAAGTCATCATTTGAGCTGATCATACTGCTATCTGTTTAGAAGATCCTGCTTGAGATGATGGTGTGATGGGGTGTACAGTCCTGTAATAACCGGCAGTGATTCTTGAAACTTTGGCAAAAACATGTCCCACTAAGAAAAGTGCCAATTCTGTTGGAAATTAATAACATTTTCATGAATAAAAAGAATCTAGGTTATAATCAGGGGGTCCTTTACACACATTTAAGGTTCTTTTATAGTTTTATCTTTAATTCTTATTAATTTAATGATTAATTGCTGGCCCATTGCCTACAAAATCAGTTGTCCTCGGATAGGAGATAATCATTTCAACTTGATTAACAAAAACAAAGTAATAATTTAATTGAATAATATCTTTACCACATGAAATAGTACATTGTAATATGTTTTAAAAACTTCAAACAGTGAGAGTTTAACAATATTTACTATTATTTTGTGGTTGCTCAAAATGTGTCCCACATATTCGTCACCACCGTCAGATATTTATAAAAAGCAATATAGTCAGGCAACTAAAAGGTCAACTACATTCCTGAGGACCCCATTTTCAAACCTTCAGCTCTACTGCATGCTTCAAGATCACTCAAGCTCCCTTAAATTTGCTATTTTCTCTTAAACTTGTTCATATTTTTGGACACTGCTACTGTCGCCACCATAACATGTCAACACCGTCTCTTTTGTATAAAAAATATTAGATTATGACATAAATATATACTTGTAAATATTTATATAAATGTATACTTTTTAAGAAGAGGTCTGAAGTAGCTAGCAATAGAGGGGAAACAAGATGGCTAATGTGAACAACTCATGCATATCATGTGAAAGAGTAGGTTTTTGTCACCACCGTCAGACGTCACCACCGTCAGGTTTTGGTGGATATCCTCACGGCTGTGGTTCAACCTCGAGGCTGCGGCCGGACCACAGCCGTGAGCCCGTATTTATTGTGATCAACAATTATATTCAAGCCTCCCTTAACGACTATTTGGAGGTTTTTGTCACCACCGTCAGACTGGACGTCACAAAAAACCTGACGGTGGTGACGTCTGACGGTGGTGACAAAAACCTACTCTTTCACATGATATGCATGCTCTGGATTGTTATTTTTTGGACCCAATAGTTAAATGAAGTTGTTAAGCAAGAAGCCATCTTGTGTGGTATACATTTTGGAATTGTTTGTTGTTATGAGGCCACTGTCACCAGATTAGTGTCACCACCGTCAGTTCTAAAGTCACCACCGTCAGAGGGAGTTTTATTTGTTTTAAATAAATATGCTTACAATATGTTTCTTCAGTGCTGTTGAGTTATTAAAGTAAAAGTCTCTTTTAATACAAATATATGTTTGTTAAATAAAAAACATTACTTTTTTCTATTTAGGCTTAAAGTAAACGTTGTATGATGTTAGATCTTTTAAATGAAAAAAACACAAAATGAGGAGGTTGCACCAGTACATTGCTGAACAGCAATGTACTTTGGTCTATAATGATATACCTTCAGATTTTGTAATTTAACTAACTTTTTATTTTCAAAATTAAAACCTGTTTTATCCCAATTCCCAAGAATCAGTAAATGGATGGCAAGTGTTCCACCCATTTATCCCAAACATCCCTAATGGGAGCAAGTTTGTCTTTCACATGGCAAGCAACTCTTGTCTCCCGATTGTCAAAGTGGATAACTCTTGACACATGAGAGGTCTGAAGTGACATAGTAGCATGAAAAATACTTTGGCCTGACTCAGCATCCAATAAGCTGGCAGTAGCCTTGTTACAGGATCTGTGCACCCCAGCAAGAAGCAACAGCCCCATGTAAGCATCCAAGTGTGTTTTGTTGATCTCCATCCAGCAAACACCCAACTCCTATCCATGTTTGTCATATCAAGCTGGATCTTCTCAACAGATAGCAGTATAAACAGCTCAAACAATGTCTTGGACAAGTGACGCAGCATGTCTAGTAGGCTCCGGGGTCATTCTGATGGTTTCAGTTGTTGCTTTGGCTTGGGTGTCATAAGGGATCAATGACCATGAAATTATTTTTAGCATCTATGTCATTTGGACCCTCCTCTTCTTCAGATGTGTATTCTTGTTCAAGGACTTTGTTACGGGTCAATTTTGACCCGTAACACCAAAGATGTCGCTATGGTTAGTCATATTAAGTTAAGTTTTAATATTAAGTTATTAAGCATTTTATTTTAGATGTGTGTTCTAATATTAGTCTATTATAGTCAGATAACATAATTACCAACTTTCTTCATTTCAGGAAACATAATGAGTGAATTTAAAAAACGAGTGGTATATTTTAAGATGAAAGGTCCATGGGGCCAGCAAAATAACATTTATAACAGTGTTTACATGCATATGAATACATAATAACTTAGCAACAGGGTTAAAAAACAATATTGGATGATAATCATTGTTTTTTGAGTATTTTGGGCTGAGTTAAATCACGGGTCAAACCCACTAACACAAAAGATGTGGGCAGCTTTCTAACACATTACAAGGGCTAAAAACACTCCTCTTGTATTTCAATGACTGACTTGCTACAGTGATTGGGTGGTCTACATGTTGTGTCAAGCTGTGTTACTCATCTGTAGTGGTCATGCTGAGCTTGTGAATATTCGTAGTGTGTCAGCTCTGATTACTGTCAGCTTTGTCTTGCTGTCAAACTGGGTCCCCCCCTTCTGCTAGTGCTAATAATGTCTAGCTTCTGGCTCCAACTGTTGCCATCATGGGCAGCTCTGCATGTCTGAGTGTGGATTGAGCGCAGCATGCTGCATAATGACCTCATGCCGAGACAGTTTCACGGTGCAGCATGAATCAGTCAGGGCGTTTAGAGTGAAAAAAATCTAATAGAATGCATATGATAATTTGAAATGATTGGAAATATTATCTGATGCAATGGCAAGACAGCTGACAGCAGGTAATGGCTTTTTGTGCTAATAATTGCATTGTAATTAAATTACATTGCAATTTAGCTATAGGTAATAACTGTACTTTAATGTGACATGCCTAAACCGCTGTAAGATGAAGGAGTATTAAGAGCAACAACGGTAGCGAGCAGTATGAAAGACCAATATGCCGCGTAGGGAGGTTGGTTGGGGTGCTGGATGGGTCAAACAACACAGGACTTTCACCCAGGCGACCAGAGTTTGTGTCCCGTTCTTGTCCCGCGTGTCACTGAAACTTACATTTTGTAACCCCACCCACAATCTTTTCCTAAACCTAAATGTCCCGTTCTTGTGCCGCATGTCAGTTAAACATACATCTTGACCCAGAGCGTCAAAAGTGACGCCAAGAGTCCCGGCCAAGCACGTTTAGATATGACGCTAAACGCTGATCGTTGCGTCTGCTTCATGTACATCTGCATATTAACCAAAGGAAAAGTGAAGCCAAGTGTTTTAGGTTTGTGTCTATTTAAATGGGCATTTAGCAGGCCACCCTGGTAGTTCATCCTTATGCAAAAGAATAATGATGCAAATGCTACACAGATAATGATTATGACCAAATAATGTCTTACTTGGACCATCTACTACTACTGCTGCTACTTTCTGGCTTTGCAGAGCTTTTATATATTTGTTTTTGTTGTTGTTCTTCTTCTATAAAATCTTTCTTTTGGTCTCTTCTCTGCACCCCACTAAGCATTAAACATCAATCTATTCAGACTCCATCTGTTGATGTGACCAAACTCCTTTTCCCTCATCTCAGACCTGACCTCAGGTCAGCCTCTCTCATGCTGCCATGCCAGGCTGAGCTGGCACACAAACTGTCTTAGTCTGGCACCAGATCATGTCAGCCAATGTTCCTACAGGAGGCATCAGCTAATTAGGCAAAGACAAAAGAAACAAAGAGAGATGAGTTTTCAGCAGCTGGATCTGCTGAGCCGAAGCACATGCTCTACTATTTTACAAATATCTAATTTGCAACTAAATGCTAATTTTTACAGATAACTCTCCCTTGTGAGCGGTGTTGAAAGTTCATCTTCTCTATCTCTGATCCCTTCTGTATCTTGTTTCCATGCTGATACCATCAGCTCTTCCTCACTGGAGCATTTAGAAAAAAAATGTGCTGCTAAATATTCAGCCTTGATGAGCACTGTATCACTCCCCATCTCTTACACCCTGCATGATGCTTTCACTTCATTTGATAATAAGTTGAAAGTTTGTCTTGATACTGTTAGACTCATAAAAGTAAAAATATGAGCTGCCAAAAGACACCTTCAAATAGCAGTCACACATGCAGTCTGAAAGAGATGATGGAGGACAGCAGAGTGCTAATGGAGAAAGTTAAACTGACACTATATCATCTCATTCTGGGAGTAGAAGTTGTAAAATATAACCAGGTAGTATGTAAGGAGAAAGATTTTTGTCCAACATTATTGCATAAACAGACTTACAATATTATTTTCATTTATTGGCATTTTTTCGCAATGCGGGTCCAGCTGCTGCAATGACTTTAAGCTGATTCTCTATATGTTTCATTTAATTCTATGTTTTTCTTTCTCTGTCTTCTGTTTTATGTCTTCGGAACTCCACCCTGAATCTTCTTCTGTGGATCCTGAAATGCAGGTAAAACATGACTTCCTTTTATGCTAATTAGGTGTGAGAGTTATTGATTTATTGATCACAATGTGGTTAATCACATAGTAATGCTTGTCCTTCATCTATTTATGGGCACAGATGGGGGGGGGGGCTGTAACAGGCCATTACATTGTGTGATGGTCTCTTCTCTCAAGTCAAACCTGTTCTTACACCCAAAATAGAATGACGATTTATCGTGGTAGAAAGACTGATATGTAGAAAGTTTTGATACTGAATGTGTGTTTGTAGATGAAGAATGGACCGCACTTCAAGGCTGTCTTACTCTCTTCATTTATATAACTTTGCTGATTCATTCTCTGCAGATATTTGTGAAATGGCAGCAAGTGAGCTGCTGAGTTCTGATAAAGGGTTTGGGTTGAGTGTAGCTCTTTCATTTTTCAGAAATGTATTGTTGATTTATTGTACATTGTTACACCTGTCACGGATGCCAATGCTGGAAGTATTGTGTTGTTTTTGGTTATCATATGTTTTAGTGTGCATAACTTTTTGTACGATATCATACAAACCCATTCATGAGAATGCATTGTGTGTGTGTGGTGTGTGTGCACATTTAAAGAGTTATGTTTTTACTGGTCTGCAAAAGAAGAAGCTTTAATGCTGGATATATTAGTTGGGGAGCTGTTAAATAAATATATGCAAGGATTACATTGATATTACACACACACTATCACACAGACAGTCAGTGCAGAATAGCTGTGTTCATCTCTGTTAGTTCTCTGTGTAGAGTATAGTACATATATAGTTAGAGTCTCTGTATTTTCCCAAAAGACACACTACAGCATCAGCAAATGTCGAAGCGCACACACACACACACACACACACACACACACACACACACTGCGCATCCAATGGCCTACAACCTCTGCTCTTAAGTAAACCAAAGGCTCTGCCCCTTTGTTCTCTCTATATTCCATTGCTGTGTGTGTTGTATGGATTTCAGCTAAGCTTAGTGATGACCACAAACACAGTATGTACTCCTGACATGTGAAGTGTTGACGTAGACAGTAGAGATGCACCAATTACAACTTTCTAGGCCGATTTCGATTTTCTTTGAGTAAGGCCAGCCGATACCGATTTTAGCTGACTCCGATTTCATTTTTTCTAATCACTTTACAGCACACACAAATAGTTATCTTCTATCTTTTCTTAAATAGAACATTTTGCACAGAACATAGAAAAATTTTTTAACAGATAATGGATCACTATAAAATAGAACTATATAAATGACTCCTGGTGTGAGAAATTCACACACATCTAAAGTGCAATGTTAGAACCATTTCCTTCTTTTCACATCCAATATCCAACAAAAAATGTGATTTTGGTTTTTGGTGTCGTCCCTCCACGCCCTACTTTTTCCTTGCAGGTGTTGCATATTGCAAACTTGTTATCTTCTGCACACACGCTGAAGAATTTCCAAACAGCTGACATGTTGCAGGTTAATTCATGAGGGTCCCTACATGTGCGAGAATAGTGCGGACACGCGCTTCACACCGCGATCGGGTACGCGCCACACACGGCGGAAAAGTTGAGAGAAGGGAAAAAGAGACGCATCTGTTGCGTCCGTGTGTGCGTGCGTCCTTAAGAACTGTAACTCGTATAACTTATGTCGTCAGTTAATTGTAGCATTGACCGGCATGAAATCGGCATATGTCAGACTGACCTGCCGGTCAATTCCTGTCACCGGCCGGTCTATCAGTGCATCTCTAGTAGACAGTGTACTCAGTGATGTTAACATGCACAAGTTAAACACAGACTGTCCCCAGCAGTGTGGCTTCCCCATCATTTGACATTTGGATCAAAAGGAAACTCATCCACTCATCCTGTCTCTATCTGCGTATACTTAAGGACAGTTGTTTGCCTTCCAGAGAAGGGACTGATTAAAACTGACCTCTTTAGTGATACAGCAGACTCAGAGACGGTTAGACCAAAGGTTTCTGGTACACTGTTGGGTCAATACTTCAGCTCTGTGAAAAAGAGGGTTTTCATATGGGATGAGACACATCTCCACCATCAGCAGTGTCTTTACATCTTGTTTCAAACAAGCTGGATGAATCATTACAGCCTCTGGTCTGTCCAAATGGAAAATACTGCAGACACAGTATCGCCCTCAGCCTCATCATCTCAGTTCTGTCAGCAAACCCCAAAGCACTTCAGAGATGCCACATGTTGTGTATATACCCAGAAGGACTATCTGAGCATGGTGTGGTGAACCCAAACTAATTAAGAGCCAGTCATTAGACTGAGCACATTCTTTCGCAAATGGTGACCTCTCTGTGTCCTACTCGCAACAGCCCATATACTGAGCTTCTCATACTATCCCTCCAGAAAATAAAGTTGTTTGAAGCTTTTACAGTCAAACATAACAGCACGTTTTCACACTGACATCCAAGGTTTTGCCGGAGGACAGAACTACTGTGAGTTGGACATAATTATAAATCAAGACACCTAGAAGTCAGGAGCTTTCAACTTAGTGTTCAGTAGAAGACATGAGTGGCCTGCACTCTGTACAATTAATGAGAACTATCCCTATCTAATGAGGGAATGTAATGAGGAGGACTTGTTTTTTCTTACAGTGATAACACTCTGATTGCAAACTGTAAGACCCTGAGGAATTGTCTGTAATTAGAGATGTGCTGCAAAACTTGTCTTATAATGTCAACTGTCTGCTTTTTATCTTTTTGTAGAAATGATTCTCACTTTGGATCATTTGGAATTTTTTTGTCCTGATGTGTTCAAGCTGTCACCTGCCGTCAATGGGATAGTCATCCATGACCACATAAATATGTAAAACTATTTATGTATATAAATTATTATTATATTTAACAGTAATGACACAGTGCCAGTAACAGTGTTAGCATGTTTCTACACCTCTGAGCAAACATACAAGTTATTTTCTCCAAATAATTCTTTTCAGGGTTTTTCAAAACATGTATAAATGCTGATAAGAAGCGGTTTCCACTCTTTGTAGTTGTAAACTGTCAATTCCGTATCATTAGTGTAAATATCAATTCTCTCCAGTGGACAATAAAACCTCCAACCCTCTGTGACATAATTTCCCTCTGATGGGTTTTATAATCTCCCACAGTCCTTATACCGTGTCTCCCAGCATCTTACATTAGGGTTTGTACACTTTATAAAGTTTAGCTTCAGATGTCCTCCAGTATCTTGTTAGAGCTGCATGTATGGAGTATAAACCCAGACGTTTGAATTGTTCAGTAGTGAAGTTGCTCTCGCTGCTCTGCTCTCCTCCTGTCTGACGGCTGTGGTGTGAGGATCAGAGGTGATTTGTGCTGCTTCGCAGATTCTTGTAATAATGTCTGAACAGAGTAAGAAGCTGTTAAAGTGTCCTTAGTTAACTGAATGTCCTCAATGTAAAGTAGCTTTAGCTGGTTGAGTTGCTTGTACAGTACAGGATGAAAAGTTGCTGCAGGTCACATCTAAGACACTGCCACCCGGCTGGCGGTGCATGTAGACGAGGAGCAGTCGGACGTCTCACTGAGTAACAGATTAACAGGGAGAACACGATAAACTGGATGATAGATAATAGAGGAGTGGGGCGGAAGGAGAAAATGGCCGGGCAGTAAAGAGGAAATAAACAAATATGAATGCATAGGAATAGGAATCAGCTTGTGTGTTTGTGCGTTTGTGTGTTTGTGTACATGTGTGTGAGTTAGAGAGAGAGAGAGAGAGAGAGAGAGAGAGAGAGAGAGAGAGAGATGTATTTATCACTGCTGCTTCATCCAGCATCAGTGTCCCATCTTCCCGGATGGATGCTGCCAAGCAGTTTAATGACGCCAATTTTTCCTTCACTGGTTCTGTCGGCAGTCGTCATGCAGAATACACACATGCACACATTTTCTTAATACATGCATTACCCTTGCCAAAAAAACTATCCACAGTTTGAGTCAGTGTCCATTATTAACCGACATAACTCTTGATTTCTAACTACAACGACCAGGACCAACTGTGTTAGCATACCATTAATTTAAGATTTTTCATTCATATAAGAATTATTTTTGATTGTGACATCAACGCACACAAATATTCCTCAAAGACTCCGGTGAGAAAGCATTTACACACCACAGGGACACCAAAGAGAAACAGAACACATTTAAGGAGTGCTCCTTGGTCGCTATGGTTCCTGCAGCAATTTTGTAAAATTGTCATTGTCACAGTAAGACTGAAGATACAGAATGGATGGGATTACAGCTGCACTAACCACGGATGGCTGTATTGTTTAGGAGATACTTTTTTTCTACTATGAAGACATCAACACTATACACTCCCAATACAAGAGAAAAAACTGTGTGGAAGGAGGTCCACTGGTTATTTAATAAGGACATAATATGCCTTGATCCTGTATTGAGGTTTGCAGCTACTTTTTGTTTTGGATGTGAAGTAACCATTTGGACGGGGAACCTTCACATGTATACACAAAAATAAACTATCAACATACTACTGAAGTTGTTTCTGTCCTGCAGTCATAATAATCATATAGCTCTTCTAATCAACAGGTTCAAAAGGCTGACCAACCAACTGCATGCTGGGTTATCTCAAAATTTTTGTCAATTAACTCAAATGACATAATGTATTAGAGGAAACAAGTTGAAGGACAATAGAAGGAGTGTGCTTCTAAGTGAGACAACTCTATTAGTTTCAATAGTGCTTTGGTGTGTTTAAGCAGTTGATAAATCACAAATAAAGCTTTTTTGCTGAATGAGTTCACACTGTGTCCTCAAACACCAAGTGTTTTAACCTGTCACCACCTAAATGTATTAAGCAGCCATCTAATATCCAGCTAGACCCACAGACTGGTCATGATGTCTCATATTTCTGAGGAGAGAGGAACTAGACAAAAGCTCCCAGTAGTATGTCTGCCAGTTATGTGACAGGATGCCTGTGTTTCAACACTTATTGCTCCTCTATGCAAAGTTAAGAAAACTTTCCTGAAATCCAAAGTGGATCGATTTCCTGGTCGAGAGAAAAATTTGAAATTAGAGAATTGGGATGCGCCCTCTTTGTTTGCATCATTCCGATGATTTTACATGGCCATCAAAATAAAACAGATAAGGTAAAGTGTGTGTTGTTGGCAAGCTCAACAGCATTTTGGGCTCCTGATATTTTGAGAATGTTTTTGTGTGTTTTGTAGGTTAATGAAGCTGCTTTTTGTCTTAGCTTTCCTCAACTACTGTATTCCCACCACAGATGCCCTTACCTAAGGCTGATCACCACAGTTTGAAATTATATAAAGTAATTAATTTCTTCAGCTGGGTGTTTACTAAAGCTATTAAGTGTGGTGCCTTGCTTGAGGACACGACAGCAGGAGTTTCAAAAGTAAATCATCAGTAAATTGAAGCACTAAGAGAACAGGTATCAACTTCAGCTCCAGATGTCCACGTTGTGTCAAGGACAACTAGGTTTGAGGCTGAATTAAGAAACAAATAGAGGCACACATCAGAGACAATTGAACATGACTTATCTTTAAAATGAGGCCAACACAACTCATCATTAAACATTTCATCAATTGATCCATTTATCACAGCTTGATGGAAAGTTCTCATTTGTCTCTGCCAGACGGTTCTCCATGGGAGTCCTCAAAGTCAAAGACATGCAATGACAACAATGATTTTTTTGTTTTGTTTTTTCCTGTTTTTATATGGCTGTAAAGTCAGACCAGCATAGAAAAAGCAGTTGGCCATTTTAACCTACTGCAGGGAGAAAAATACATTTTTGTGGGTAGCAAGTGGAATAAATCTTTCTGGAAGGACTCCCACTGGTCTCCACTGGAAGACTGGGTGCTAAAGAATGAGTGTAATAAAGGAAGAAACAAGTGCAGTAAAAGAAGGATAGGTGCTATATTGGAAGAGTGGGTGTTGTGTGTTGTATGTGATGCTGATGGTTTGGGTCCAACCAGTGGTACAGCACTGGTGCAACAGTCTGTACTTATGAGCAGGAAGTATTCCCTTCAAAAGATGTCAAATAATGTAGCCAGTGTTTGTTCTTTCTTTCTGTCTTTCTTTCTAGTGTGTGAAGTGTAACCATGAGCGTGTTTCAAGAAGCACAGACTACTTTTGTATTCAGAGTGTGTGTGTGCTGCAGTAATGTCTGGCACAGCCCATTTCCCTCCAGAATAGAAAATACCAGCTGACACACATCTCAGGATCAACCTGGGTGCAGTGTGCGTACACTCATACGCACTGTGTCTACATGTTAGAATCTGGGTGTCTTGAACTCCTTAAAACAAATTGTTCATCATGATCATTTCCTGGTGTTGTCTTCACAGTGGCATTCCCAAGGGCCATATAATACATGTCCATTTTAGGTTCTTTGTCTGGGTGTTTGCATTATGAGTTGATTAAATGTGTAGCATTTTGTGGTGAAAAACTATTATTCTCTTGGGTATGTTTTGCATTTTGAACACCCTGAACTTCACCTCTGTCATTGTTATCTTTGATATGCAGTGTAGCTTAGTCATTTAAAGTGCCATTTCAGAGGTCTACTGCTATGTTAGGTTAATAAATCCTGTCCATTAGAAACCGTCTACAGAACCACATCTGACAGGTAGAATTGTCTGCCCTCCTGTTGTAGTCTTAATGTATCTGTCTACTATGCTAATGAAACAAGTTAAGAAACAAATAAATGGAAATTAATCTAAAAAAATGTTAGTCATTTTTATACATTCTAGTTATGTCTGAAGGAATTATCTTTGTCTAACTTATTAAACAGGGGCTGGCCTTCTATGATCTTCTCATCAGTGTTTATGAGTGGAACTGAATTGCATTAAACTGCATTTAAGTTATCGTCTTCTGCGTTTCTAATGGCACTTCCTACTCCAGAAGTAGCTTTAAATGCAGCTGAGAAGCTTTCAGGTATGAATCCTGTGAAGCCACACTGCCTCAGGGAGGATTTCCTGAAAACTCAAGATTTCATGAGCCGACCTCTGCTTCACTGATGCATCGACATTAATATAAAATAAGGTTAAGGAAAATGTTCCTCTAATCAGGTGATTATAATTACTGAGGTCAAATGTTCAGGGCACCCATTATAATCACATAGGCTGCTCCAGGATCGGAATCAGAATTGGAATCAGATCAAACAAAGATCTGCACTCATTTACTCTACAGTAAGAAAAAAACTTCCCATGTTGGTATTTTAAAATCAGTCATTTAAAAAGTGTCTGTCAAACTAAATGTGACTGAAATCTCATGGGATCTCTTTGTTGAGATTGTGAAATTGCTGCACTGCAGTAATTTTTCAGTTGGTTCATTGCTGATTCACTTCCAGTCAGAACCTCCAAAGGAACTTGACTTTGACGTTTTTTTGGATTCCTCTGGTCTTCACATCTACCTGTACGTCTTAAAAGAGGCACTTGAAGCACTTCAAATGTTGTACATTTTAGTCCAGTGGAGAGCAGGCCATGCTGATTTCAAAGTCACTTTCAGAGATTTCATAGGATGGCTGCAAACGCTGTATGTTCAGTGAAGTTTCATCAGGATTTCTATTCACACAACAAATATGATCCATGTTCCTTCTTTTTTGTACTTGTTTTTCTTGTAGCATATTAAAACAGCTCAGCAAAATGCCAAGTTCACATATTGACAGTAACACAGAGAGACAAAAGCTCTGATATATATGTACCAGACAGGTGAGGATGTTGATGTGATGATGTCCACAGTTCAGAAGCCAGTAAATGTGTGATATATAGCCTGCTAGTTGTTGTCAAAGTAACATCAATTAGTTTTGGGACATCATATTGTAATACAACCAGCAGGTAGCATGTAGAGGTTGGCACCTTGCCAAAGTTTGTGCTGATGTGTGTGTGAAAAAAAAATCCAAAGTGATCCTGCTCTCCTCTCTTCAGCAAAATGCTTCACATTTCTATTACTGACACAGTGACTGCCTTTCCTGAGGCGATCACACACCATGGAGACACAATGATTGAGCACTCAGGTCTGAAAAAAAAAAAAGGTAAAATATATATCTTTTTTTTTTTACAATTTTTTTTAATATATATTTTATATCCTGTGTATATATATATATATATATATATATATATATATATATATATATATATATATATATATATATATATATATATATCCCCTTCCTTTTCTGTCACTTTATCAAGTTTCTCTCTTTCACACTGTGTTTGAATCCGCTCCCTCATTCACTCACTCACTATTCCCTTTATAGTATTTATTAAATAGTGAACTATATAGGAAACGACCAAACGAGATTTCGGACACTCACTGAAAACACATCGTTGCGTGACTTCCATCAGGAGATGCGCCCGTTGTTTGTGTGACGGAGGCAAGTATGCCCAGCATCATGTAAACAAACCAAAACTAAAATACTTCTCATACATCCCTGAAAGAAACACAGCACTGAGGAAAATAGTACAAGGTTGTATGTATGTTGCATGATACATTTACACTGTTTAGAAACGAAATTCTGCTCCATTTTTCCTTTTCAGTTTTTGCGGTGACTTCTGCTTCTTCTTCTACACGGCCGCATTGCATTGTGGTTAGTCTCACTTTGCCAGACCCTCCTCCAAAGCACGCGGAAGGAGGGACTGGCTACTCGACAGCATTCGGGGATGGGAAGAAAACGTGTTCTGGTTTAATGGCATTTCTTTAAACCAATCAGAATCGCCATGGGCTGTGCTAAGCTCCGCACAGAGCCGCTGCAAAATAGTCGTGCGAGAGAGAAAACTCAGATTGGACAGATAGTCTAGTTATCTATATAAATTCACCATGCAGAGATCTGAGGAGCAGTCAACAATAGCCCTAATAAATCCACCAGATTAAAAATTCCAACACAATGAATGCGGAAGGAAGCGGAAAATACATGCATCCGGCGGAGCAATCCCAGAAGTTGAACGCGAATGATATAGACTACATTGTGGTATAATTGTGAGTAAAATGTAGGGTACATCATATGTAGACTCAAATTAGCAGTGCATTGTGGGTATTTTATAGTGAAGTATATCATGAATGAAATTTACCGCGGAGAATTCGAAACACCACAAAAAAAATTACGAACACACTATAGGGCACGATTTCCTTGATAAGGAACGGTTTTGAACACAGTGTCTGTCTTTCTCATTCCTGCCTCTCACTGAATGTACCCTCTAGGTTAGCTGTTTTTCCTCACCAGTCCCGTCACATCTACTTTTTAATGCTGTCCAATAAGAAAGAGGGTTTAGAATGAGATTAGGGGTCCTCTGATTGCTCTCTAATTAGACACTGATGAGATGTTGATGTCATAGAACAGAGCCCTTCTTCTCCTCTTGGCTCTGTGTTTGATAGGGATACCCCTTTGGGCCAGAACTGTTGAATCTTTATTGGGAGATGGATTTAAACGGTTCGTCCATGTTTCCTAAAGTGTTTGTTTCAGAATGTAGGCCTGCTGTATTGCAGAGACACTGTTAATGGATTTGGAGACACTTGATGTGGTTTCCCAGATGGCTCAAAGTGCATTTATGACTTTTTCCTCATGAAATTGAAACTGCAGTAATAAAATCTGCTGGAGTTGAGGATGTCACTTTCTAAAAGTCTGGTTTATTTTTGTCTGCAAAGGCTGCAGAAGTGATTAATTTTGTCAACCCAGAGTGTCCGTTCTGTGGTTGTCAGCTTTCTCATCTGTTGGTAAATTGACTGATTTCCAGCCACTTCACTGGCTGTCTGTCACTGTGACATCCTAATCACATCCAAATCTGTACAGCTCCATTTGAAAATCATCCAACTGCTGTCAGGAAGGACAGGACAGAAAATGCTGCTGCGGTTCGATCCATCTGTCTGTCCACTATGCACTGCTATTGCATCAGTCTGTTTTTATGTTCTTTTCTCATTTCAATATCAGTTACGGTTATGGCAGTGATCTCATTAATTTCTTGTATTTCTTGTCACTCCATAAATAAATGTTGGGAGCCCCTCTTCTGCCATTTGACACCATTGTGCTTTGCCATCTACAGCGATGCCCTTCTGTTCTTGAGACCACAAGTCTAAAACCTGCAAAAACAAGACTGCAGTGACCAATCTGTGCAAAGTTGATTTCACATTATGTTAAAAAAGTAGTTTCCACTGCATCTGTACACAACTGAGCATAGTATTCATTTTCTCAAAGGAGTTAAGGAACAAACCAAGCAACATCAACCCGTCTTTCAAATGTCAATGTGTTGCTGAGGTAAGAAGTGAGTGACAGTTACCAGGTGTCATTACTGTATCAAGAAAGAGAGAAAGTGGCCAGGCAGGTGCACATACACATCAGCATCTGGACACACCGAGCAAGCAATGAACTTACACTGACTGACAGCTCTAATGGGGATGAGGCCATAAACTCTGTGTGTGTGTGTGTGTGTGTGTGTGTGTGTGTGTGTGTGTGTGTGTGTGTCTAGTGTTGGATACAGACTCTTAAAACCATTCATGTGCATTCCTTTTAAACAGTTGGAATAAACCTTCCTCAGTAACCTATTGAATCTTAAATGATGCTGATTTAATTTAAAAGTAAATAAGGTTTGGAGTTAACAAAGTTGTAAAGGCAACTTAGTTTATAATAAAAAACAAAATCTAATTACTTCTTGTGGCCTGCGTATTCACAACGAATACAAACAGCAATGCAGATATTGACTAGACAATTTCCTAGGCAGATATTGACTTGGGACTATATTGGGTGGAAGTAGGCTACAGCCGAAGCACCGCTACTTGGGCACAGAGATATCACGCAGCACCTGAAAACCAACCTCCGCCAACATACCGGCGTGAATATTAGTTGGCTACAGTAGACAGTGAATGGTGATGAACATGACGGTAGTTGTGAGAGACGAAGAGGATGACTTCTCAGACAGTCAAGATCCAGAAGCATACCTCTACAAACCAGAGTTTTCAGAAGAGGAGCTGTTGAGCTGTTGATCTCTGCAGGGTAAATTGAGACAGCTAGACTATCTGTCCAATTTGTGTTTTCTCTCGCACAACTATTTTGCAGTGGCACTGTGCGGAGCTTAGCGCCGCCCATGACGAATTCTGATTGGTTTAAAGAAATGGCAATAAACCAGAGCACGTTTTCCTCCCATGCCCGAATGCTATGTGGAGTAGCCAGACCCTCCTTCAGTGCACTTTGGAGGAGGATCTTTCAGAATCAGTTGCATTCTCATGCTCTGCTGCCAGGCACCAGTCACCGTTAATAATTAGTTAATACCCACATACTCACACTTCTCCCATCTCTTTAAACAACACAGACCTCCTGGAGCTTCTATACATAATGCAGACATTTCCAGTGGCAGAACAGCTGTCGTTACTCAGTCATTAAGGGAAATAGTTTCAGCAATTTACTCAAGCAGGATCATGTCTTCATTTACATGTGTAAGTCAGGAGGCAAATGAGCTAATGTTCTTTCAATGGATTCTACTAGAAAATCTAATTACTGCTTATTATTGTCCTCATGAATTCATTGTCCTTAAAAGAAAGAGCTTATGTGATTAAAGTGCTGGGGGCTCGGCTGGTCCTAGACTGAGTTTGGTTTCTAAATCCCATTACTTCATTTCTCCGTTGTTTGAAGCTCATCTTACTGTGTCTCTTTGTTCAAACCCAGACTTCTACAGGCTCTCCATAAGGAATTATGGACAGGGGGACAATATTTTCCAAATTGGGCCTTTATCCACTTCCTCCAGCCCCATAGATCTTTGCATGGGCCCCCACAGGGCATGGGCAGGGATGATGTGTACCCTGTGACCCACCTTGACGATGGGCCTGGACTTCTCTATCAGAGTTATCAGTTTTTAAACAAACCTGAGAGTTTCCCAGTAAGAGTAACATTTTAATTTCTACTGGGTATTTGAAACACTGATCTGCATTTCAGTTGATCTTTTTAAATCCACAGTACCTTCAGGACTTAAATGTCCTGATATGGATGTACATATATGGATGCACTGTATGCCATGGTCTATGTAGCCATGTTCCCTAAATAGAGAACACACAAGTCAGATTTCAATAAAATCACGTGGTCTCCTGTTTGCTGTGCAAAATGACATCTGTCATTGCATATTAGTTTATTAAGCTTTTACTTGACAAGACAACACAGGAAGAGAATAAGTGACATTTTTTCTACTTCACCAGCAGCCCTGCACACAAACATGAATACAGAGGGTGTCCTCTGTCAAGGACAACAGAAATTGGTGAATGATCAATGTAAAGTGAGGGATGAAGCAGGGTGCGAACTACGGGGGAGCTAGGGGGAGCTCGATTCCTTAATAAGACATGAGCTCCCTTGAAAATGTGATTTGTGAAATTTTGGGTGGTCTCTAAAAATACTGACAATGTGTCATTTTGACGTGCAATTTCAGTTTTGTGTAATGTGATCATTGTGGATTATTATCTGTAAAATTGCAAAAAAATTCATTCATGCATGACAGGGATTTTAAACTAATTCGCTTCAATAAAGATGACTAAACATGTTATTCTTGTTATGAGTATCAAGGCATGGTGGCGCTGCGGTGCAAATTCATCTCCTGTTTAGTACATGTTAACTCAAAGATTCATAGAAAAAATATAAAAGTAGGAGACCAGTAATCGGCGCGCAAAGTCCTTGAAATCCATTCTGCAGTTAGAATCATATAGCCAGAAAACAAGGCAGATTAATTAATTTCGGTTTTACTAAGAAATTGTGTAGGGATGACATTCATAGCGCGACCGATTCACCTGCTGCAAGCCTGTTAGTACACCTCCTGCCAATGGTGACAACGCAAGAAGAAGCTGAAGAAATAATGTCCTCTCTGGCCGGAAGATGGTGGTGGTAACAGCTCGTCAGAGGCCGGTCACGATCCTAACCCCTCTTGCTCCTCTCTCCCATTAAATTGGAATAGCCAGCAGTGGAGAGACTGGAAGAACCAATATACATGGCTGTTTGTTAAGGATAGAAGCTTGGGGGTGCATTGCTTAGGCCTAATTGAATGGAGGAATTATGGTATTCTTCGGTAGCCTGAGTAACTTTAACCGTTGTTCATGTGAAATCTCAAAGACAGCCTGATGCTTTGTTTATAGACCATTTGTGGCTGGCTGTTTGCTGTTTGACCTATCAATTCCTGTCGATAAAGTATGATAGGGTAAATCCTGTATAGTGCATATAATTGTAGCTGTTATGTATCTTTGTAAGTCATTGTAAGTCGCAAGCGCACAAAGTGGGCTACCCCAAAGGCCACGGTATAGTTCGAACATTGGGCTGAAGGAAGTGCAGAGCTGACCTTATAACTGTGCACATATTAGTTAACAGCTGACAGCTCTTTTCTTGCTGGCTGTGGACAGCCACATGCAGTGTCCGGGGAGCAACTTTCAGTGTTTGGCTAAAGGACACTTTGACATGTGGCCAGAGGAGCCTGGGATCTAACCACCAATCTTGTAGTTGAGAGCTAACCCCGCTCTACCTCTGAGCCGCAGCCTTTCCCTTCTTTCCCAAACTTTTTTACACAGCTTGAACAGAAGGAAATGCAAGGAAAGGAGGACTACAAAAACAATAACATGCTTTAACAGAATTGACCTATTGTGAGGCTGAAAGGTTAAGGGTAATTTCAGCTCCCTGTCACAGTTCACCAGGTTTCACAGTTCCCTTCATGCTGTCTGCTGGAAGAATTTCTATTTGTCTGCTGGAGAAAGCACCATAGTGGATAAAGCCAAATGTTCCAGCAGATTTGGTTCTAAACCCAATAGCAACAGCTCTTAGAGAGCTATGCCCATACTCATAAAATCTGGAGTTACAATACGTAACTATCGAAACACACAATCCCTGTAATATATCCCAGTTTGTATTGTAGCTTAAACCTCTCTGATTATTCAGAGCAGTGCTGCAGACCTTGAAATGAATACATGAGAACACAGAGAAACCACTCAGAAAGCTCTGCCTACAGAAATGTTTCTCATATATATATATGAATATATTTAAGAGAATACTACGTTATTACAGTACATTGTTTTTATTGGTAAATACAAAGTACTTAGTGTCATAATGAGACCCTGCATTCCAGTGAAACCCAGAGTTTACTAGGCAAACTAAAGCAGTATTATTGGTTTGGATATTGCTTGGCTCACTCCTTCTGAAATGCTGCAGAGTTCATGTTCATGTTGTTTGATTGTCTGAGCTGTTCTGTTTTTCCTGGCTTGAAGAAGAAAGCCATCAAGCTGTTGGGAGTGTGTACTGTAGCCGTCTGAGGAAACAATGAGAACGTTTCTAATCTAAAATAAATCTGGCTTTAATGGGAGGAATAAACAAGAGTTTTCCTCCATGTCTGACTCAACAGGCATGTCGGGCACTTGTCATTGACTTACAGCTTTAATGCTTAGGTTAAATGTAGAGAGACTTTAGAAAAACTTTGACCACTTACATACAACCATAATATACCATTATTTTTACATCTTTTTAATAAGGAACCATTTCTCACTAACAGAGTGCTCCTGTCAGGTCTACCTCAGACCTCCATCTGAGCCACTTGCCTGTGATTGACAACTGCATGCGTAATAACTTGGTATTTAATACAGCTCTACCTCACTGCTATTAAAGAGAAAAGGGAACATTTTAGACAGTTTTCATTAACATAAGTCAGAACTCAGAGGACCGACTGAACAGGCTGAATATCATACAAAGCACTTCATCTCCACATTTCAGTTACATACAGTTTTATGCTAATGAATGATTTATTGTTAATGTGGACTGTGGCTCCACTCTCTTGGCGTGAGATTGGTTTGCTCCTAGATAAGCAGGAACAAGTGGTCAGCACCGGACGAGATCTGTCCAGCACCTTTATCTAGCTGCTTGTTGTTGATTAAAGGAACACGCCGACCGATTGGGACTTTAGCTTATTTACCGTATCCCCCAGAGTTAGACAAGTCGATACATACCCTTCTCATCTCCGTGCGTGTTGTAACTCTGTCTGACGCCCCCAGCGCTAGCTAAGCCTAGCACAGATCCTGGAGGTAAAGGACTGTTCGTTATTTATTTCAGGGGCGACCGGAGGAATTTTTAGATCTTTAGTCAAAAAAGACCTGACCCTCCCTTCACCCGCAATACATTTTGGATGACCCCTCCCCAAATATTTATTGAATCCTTATGTACTGGTTTGTGCTTGGCAAAGCTGTACAGATGCCCATTGTTTTTTTTACAGCCATGACATACGTGACTAAACCTCTGAATTCTCATCTTACGCATCACACTCCTCTGTTATGGTGTGGTGGCCATTTCAGCTGATTTACTCACTAACATAGTTGTGGAAACACAATAAGCATGGAAACTAAATGCACACTTGCTGCATTACTGCATTACTTCAAATACTAAGTTACTCCTCTAGTAAACTAGTATTCACATGAAATAAAACATTGAGACCACACTGGGTAATAACAAATTCTACACTGATTGCTATGGACTCGTCACTAGGCTTCCTCAATCCCACGGTCTCTAAAGCAACAGGTCATATTGTCTTGCTAGCTAAACAGGGAGGGACCCATCTGCTAGGGATAGGGGCCGAGAATGAGAGAGCTACATGGAGCTATATGAATAAATATGCACCAAACAAGCCACTTTGAAATTTTGCTGTTCTCATGAATACAAAAGTTGGGTGACTCTCCCCCCTAGACTAAAACAAATTGGATGACCCTCAAATCAACAAAGAATAAAAAGACATGACCCTCCCCTGTTTTCCTCTGGTGGTCCATTCCATAAATACGAACAGTCCCTAACTGCTTCCAACTAGCCTACTGCTCCGAATAAGTGACAAAATAACACCAACATGTTCCTGTTTACATGTTGTGATTTGTATAGTCACAGCGTGTGCAAATAACAAGGTCACTATGCTTTTACTATCTAGTACACTTTACTATCTAACTAGTAATTGTTGACTCTATTACTCCAACTCTGAGCAAACTCCAGGCAAACTCTCTGCTCCTCACCACAGGGCTTCAGGTGCTGCGAGCAAATCTCTCCGCCCAAGTAGCAGAAGTAGCAGTGCTTTGCCTTTCTGAGAATATAGTTCCCAGTTTGTATACGGTTAGAAGACGGCTGTGTCTCATATGACCTTGTTATTTGTACACGCTGTGACTATACAAATCACAACATGTAAATAGGAAAATGTTGGTGTTATTTCGTCACATATTCGAAGCAGTAGGCTAGTTGGAACCGGTTACCTCCAGGATCTGTCTGCTTAGCTAGTGCTGGAGGCGTCAGACAGAGTTACAACACGCACAGAGATGAGAAGGGTAGGTATCGACTTGTCTAACTCTGGGGGTTACTGTGAATAAGCTGAAGTCCCAATAAGTTGGCGTGTTCCTTTAATAGCATGATTAATGTTAATGTTAATAGATGTAATATTTAGTTAAGTAATAAACACAGCCACATGTACACAGCTTCTTATGTTCTTGATTATGCATCTTCTTACATTAGCCTTTTGAAGATGTTAGGATCTTTGAAAAGCAAACATGTTCTTATGAACAAGCTGTGTTTTTCTCTGCATGTTAAAGGCTCTGCACATTCAGAGCTGAAATTAATACTTTCTGGCTCAGTAAAGGCCACGTTGGGAGCAGTGAGAAGGCCAAGAGCAATAATCTGTCCCAAAGGTAAGATACAGGAGTGGAGAGGGCACAATGATAAAGGTTTAAAATGACAAGCAGGCACTGTGGATCTGACTCTGAGGGACTGGCTGGGAGTTGTGTTACAGCTCTCTGACTGAAAGAGAAAGACCTACTGTATGTTGCTCTGATTGGCTCTAGCATCGTGCCTAGAAGTAGAACACAACATAAACGTTTCTTGTATGACTGGAATAGGAGATATTGGCTCTATCATTATCAAAAATTTGGGAGAAAACAAAAAACACATTTACAGTATCCTCATCACTTAGATGTGTTGTACATGTTATAAGTTGTCTATTAAGGTCATACAGGTGGTCAGGAACACAACATCTCCATCCCGATCCTAAAGGAACCTAAATCCTCACTGTCAGGGTTTATGTCAGGACATGGTTTATTGTTGAAAGCGTATGAATATTTTATTAAACTGAAATTGAACGAAACAGCCAAACATCCTGCAGGTTTCTGCTGAGATTAAGAGAAACACACACAGCAACACAGACCAGAATACACTGATCTTTGAATCAGTACATCAGTGTGTGTCCATATACTGTACATTAGTGTGTTATTATCAGTCAGTGCCTTTCCTGTTCAAGCCTTTCAGGAGGTTTATTCTGGCAAATGGACTAATTCAGTGGCTCCACTTCCACGTATTTCATGCTGTATTTCAATTAAAATGGGAAACAGTCAGAGAGCAGCATGCTATGTGTGTTTGGGTGATGGGAACTGTGATTAGGAAGTAAGCAGTGATCCAGTAAGATCACAGCTACACGCCCACTCCTCTTTTAAACATGGTGACAGCTTTGGCTGCTATAATCTGCATCAGGAGATTAATGAGGATTTGATGCAGAATAACTGTTTCTACCAACCATGGTTATTATCATCATTCAGTTTTCTCAGATTGCTGTAAGGGATAATACAATGACTTTAATGTTTAATTCTCCTTTCATTCAGTTCACACTAAGTGCTGATTCAGGTGAGCTACTTCGTATACATTTCTTAAACCCCAAAGGAATAGAGCAAATATGCTTTCTGACACATCTGTGGCTCATAAAACTACTGAAGTTGTTGTTGCTGGGAATTCATATCAGTGGTAAAGAAAATGACTGGTATTAAATGGATTTGATTTTGAATTAAAGATGTTCTGAAGAACAAACTCCATCTTGAAGCTTTAGGGCTCTATTTTAACAATCTAACCTAAAGGGTTGTACTTAGTGTCTTAATTAATTCATAGGTGTTTTTTTGGCATCAGACTGTCACCTCCCATTCCCTTTAAAAACCAGGCGTGTTTGTACCTTGGTGTTTTGCTATTATGACGGCGGATTTGCAGGTTCATTTTCTATTTAATTGACATGGGCGCTGGACGGGAAATTGACAGCTGCATTGGTCTTAAACTAGCAAAGACACTCGCGTCGGCCTTTGCGCTGCGTTGCCCCTCGTGCAAAATATGGCTGTTAGTGTGTAACTTATTTTTGTTAATGAACGTCTGTTTCATTCAAGCCATCGCCAAATAAGTTGATACAAAGCTAATTAAGCCTATCAGCTCCACAAAACTCTCTCTGTATTTCTCTCTATGGCTATGTTCAGAAAATTGATAATTACCTATTCTGAAGAGTCCATCATGTTTTTTAATCCTCTGTGTCCTCCTTGGCTACTAGCAACTGCATGGAGGAGGGGTGGGGTGGGTGCGGGATCAGGGAAGGATTGTATCATGTCGATGTGCCGACAGTTTTGTTGTGATTACTTAGAATTCCTCATGGGGGAAGACAGAAACCATACACTAACAAACATATTCATCATTACGACAACATTACCACAAGTTAAAACTGTGATCAAACACCGGTAGCCTTCTATGCAACAGTTAGGGAAGGTGGGTAAACAAAGGAAAAGCACAGCAATGACAGGAAAGTGATAAAATCAGACACACTGCTGAAGGAAAAGTTGAGTACTGGGAGACTCGTTAGCTAATAAGGTGCAGCTGGGGAGGCAGGTACTGGAACAGGTCAGGAGGCTGACGAGATGATTGGGAACAGGTGTGCAGAGCAGCAGGAAGCCTGAAGGATAGCTGCGACATGACTGATTCTGTCCAACAGCAAAAACAGAAGCACAAGCTGTATAATGTTGAACAAATAGTGCGACGTTTGCTTTAGATACATTAACTTTAGGGTGTAAATGTATTAAATACAAAATATGGGATATATTTCATGACGGAAACAAAAAAGCAATATCTTGTTTTTGAACATTTCACCTCTACTGCAAGGATGACATGTCTTGCACATGACCATTCAACATATTTTAGTCAGGTTTAAATATAATGACCAAAACTGTATTGTTAAGAATCTAGTGTTTCCATTGGATTCTGCTTACCGTTGGTTGTCAACAATGTGCGATCCACATGCACAACATTTATGAGTTTTTAAAATGGAGGGTCAGTTTTGTCAGATTGATTGGTTGATTGATGTGGGTGGCTGTAACTTAGGCCATGTCCACACGAACACGGGTATTTTTATAACCGTGACTTTTTTTACGCGGTTTGGCCTTCCTTCCACACGAAAACGCAGTTTCAGGGCACTGTAACCGAACATTTTTGAAAACTCCGGCCAGGGTGAGCATTTTCAGAACCGCCGGTTACAGTGTTTTCGTGTGGACAGTATAACCGGGTTTTTTGCCTTGCGACGTCAGAGTGTGCGCCGTTATCCGCTGTGTTTGACGTCATATTGTGCGCCGCTAACTGCTTTGTTGATGTTTGTTGACGATTCTTTGCAATGGCGGATGAGTAGGATGTAACTTTTTTCTAGGCTTCTGATTGGCCAAGGTGACTTTACGATTTGGGTTATATCGCCACCTGCTGGTGTGGCATGCTCTTGACAGCGCTTGACAGCGTGTTTTTGCGTTTTCATGTGGACGGAGATTATTTTAAACCGAGCATGTGTGGACGGGTTTTTTTTTTAAAACGGAGGAGAAAAAACTCCGGTTATAAAAATACCCGTGTCCGTGTGGACTAGGCCTTAGAGGGCCCTTCAAAATTATCTGTCTCACTTCCTTTCTCTCTCTCCGTATCTCTCACATTCAGTCATCATTCAGTATAATCACAACAAACAGAGAGGTAGAAACAGAAAACCTCGACTGGCCTACCTCATCATAAATATGTATGAAGGCATTTGAATAATGTGATTTTGTAACAACAAATTATCATTTTTAGGGAAGGGACAGTAGAGTGGGGAGGTAAAGAATGTCAACAGGCAGAGAAGGAGAATTCTTCCAGAGTGGTAGTTGTACTTCACATCTGAAGAGACACGGTTTGGGTGTGAAGATGAATAATATAAAAACAATTTTCAATGATAATTTTATTCGTCATGGTGACACACATTGAAACCATCTGATCTGCTCTTGACAGTCTGATGTGTAGGCTACTTACAGTTCCTCTCCACATATTATTGTATATTGACAGATACTATGTAGGAGTATGGAGTTTTAAACATGTACACTCAAACAAGCTCCAGATATTTTTCCTCAGCATCAGAAACAAAAATTTGTTATACAAGTTGGTGTCCAGTGGAGATTAGAACAGAATGAACAGGATGCTCAAACTGAATTGGAATCATCCACTGTCTGTTTGTTGGATAGAAAGAAAGTAAATACATTTCAAAAATTGTATTTTCTATGGCAGAGTGGTTAAAGCCATGTTGATTTCATCAGCAGTTGATCAACTCCAAGAGGATTGTCCTTTTTAAAACGTGTCTTATATCTTCCCCTGTTGGGAGGAGATATTCCTTTGTTTGTCTTTGTTGATACAAAGTAAAGCTCATTGGTGGAAAGTAACTATGTACATTTACTCAAGTACTGTTCTTAAGTACACATATGAGGTACATTTACTTTACCAGTTGAAGCATTGTAGTGATATGTAGGCCTGCATTAATCTATCAATGATTATCCATCCATCCATCCATCCATCCATCCATCCATCCATCCATCCATCCATCATCTGTAACCACTTAAAGGGTCACGGAGGGCTGGAGGTAATTCAAGCTGACACTGGGCAAGATTGGGATTTTATAGTTTTGTACAGTTACTATTTAAACAGTGACTTGATCGGAGTTATACTTACTGCTGACATTGCATGTTCTGATTAATAATACATCACATAATCAACTAATAGATAATGATGTATTTTAATAGATTAAGTTAACACTTTATTGATCCCTGGGAGGAAATTCAAAAGCTACCCACCAGCATATTAAGTAGTTAAAACAAGCTCCACTTTTACCAGCTGTGATGAACACATGACTCCATTAATTATTGTATTCCAATCATATAATATGCATTATTCTGAAATGGATTGTTCTGCATAATTAATACAATTGCTAATTATTTTGTACTTCTACTAAAGTAAAATTTTATTTGCAGGACTTTTACATGTAGTATTTATACACTGTGGTGTATTGAGTACTTCTTCCTCTACTGGTAGAGCTGAACATGTAGTGAGGTTGAGAATGAATCAAAGTTAATTTTATAGTAACTGTACGTTTTGCAAAGTAATATTAGATGCACATCTTTTTTTTACATTTCGATATGTAAGTCTCCTGCATATGATATGAATACTGAAACATTGACAATAATGTGCTTCACTGGGTCTGTTTCATCCCCGTCTTTGATGCTGTCTTCACTATATTTAAACACACACAATGAAAGAAAACTGCATACTAATTATGTAATATTGTTTTTCTATTTTTATTGAGTACATTTTTACAGGAGGTTTAGTAGTATTGTTTGCTTTGTCCTTGTTAAACTAGTTTACATTCAGATATACAGGAAGTTTACTCTGCTGTACAGAGTTGGATGTCTGATAGCACGTTCATTTCACACACATCTGGATTACATCTGGAACTCAGGAACTGTCAGTGAGACACAATATCCAAAAGCCTTAATGGTAATAAATTAGCATAGGTCTAAATCATTTTAATCTGTTCCTTGATGTATAATGAAATAGTTGGAAACACAACATTTTTAACAGTATTTATTTCCCTGTGTTATTGTAAATCCTATATTTATTGTGTTATGATGAATTGAGGTTTTGTGTTTTTTCTTTTCTTTATGCTCATTAATATCCCTCGAAGGACTCGGGCTGCCATTTGTTTTCCTGTTCTGCAAGCTTGGCACATTTTGTGGAGGAATATGCATAATTTATGTAATAAAGAGAACATTTTGGATGAATGTCTTATCTTGGGAAAAGCACGGATACTAATTTCCGTGATTTAAATAATTTTAATTACTGAGCCTGCTGGATAATACTCTGATGCAGTCATCCATTAAGCACAGTGAAATTCCCAAAGAATCAAAACATGGTTCTGCCCATTACACAGAGTCGTTCTGCTTATAGAACATAAAGTGTTTACTTCTTACTTATTGCTTTGCAGCTTTTAACAACATTTAGTTTGTGTTTTGTTATACAAGGAAGTCTCAGTGGGGCAGTTTAATTTTATTTTCAACAGTGGATTTTCACAGCAGAAAGGTGCAAAATGTGTCTTACTCACTGAGCAGATATTAGGGGTGTGTGGGTGTGTGTGTGTGTGTGTGTGTGTGTGTGTGTGTGTGTGTGTGTGTGTGTGTGTGTGTGTGTGTGTATGTACCTAGAAAATAATCCATGCATGCATACTGTATAGGTGAAGAGTCATGTTAGCAGGATACAAACACCCATGAGGAAAGAATACATGTTCTTATTTACTGCACATAGACACGCATACACACCAATCCAATTGACAGTGGTTTGTTTCTATAAAATGTGTGACTCCAGCAACACCAGGCTTCTACACATGTCAACATTTGGCAGACACCAGACGGATACAGTGTGATGTGTCACAGCGGCGTTCAGAGAAGATCATTTCATGGTTTAGGTTACTGTGTGTGTGTGTGTGTGTGTGTGTGTGTGTTTAATGTGGGTCTTATATGTTTTGTTTCCCCACCACTGTATATACTCTGTCACTGGTTACATCTCCTAAAAGGGCCAATGTTTATGTCTTCCTGACAGATGACCTTTGGCAGTCATGTGACTAATAACTGTCCTGTATTATAACATTATGTTTCTTTGCTGTGAACAGACGGCCAGCAGCTGTAATCTCTATTTACAGATTAGGTGGAGAAAGGAAGAGATGATTGATTGGCAGTTAAAAGACAATAGTGGGATTTTCTGTGGACTGTTGGTTTCAGTGTTTAGCTGTCTGCTATAACAACAGAAGATAAGGGAAAAAAACCACTAGTTTGATGGTTAATTAATTTAAAACCTGCTCAGGAACTGGATGCTGTTACATTACAAACACTGTCAGACTCCAATATTAAATTACATATCCAGTCTGGAAGCAATTTCCTATTTATCAGGGGATCATTAAAATGCGCGTACAGTATGCAAGCCTGCCAAACCAGGCAGCATTTATCAGTATTTACTGAACTGTAGTACTTACATCAGGGAAAATACAGATGTTCCTGAAAGAGACAGCTTTTAAAAACTCACTTCTACCATATAATTAATCTCACCAGTAAAATATGTGTTTTACATGACACCTTACTTTTTTCCTGTGCTCAGAAACAGAACAGCTTAGCAACAACCAGTATGTAAATTCTGAAAAGAAAAAAAGTGTATAACATGTAGTTTGCAACATTGTGCCAATAGTGCCAGTACATAAGTGCAGGTTTGATAATGTTGAGACTATATTTAAACTGTATTAAAGCTATTTGCTGGTCTTACAGTAAGTGTCATTCCTCAGCACAAGTAGGTTATAATAGCATTTCTTCTTTCTGTTTATGTTATTCATATGGGTAATCCTATTGAGAACAATAATCACAATCAATGATACAGTACCATGCTTTTCAATAATGATCAATCAATCACTGAATGAAAGTGTACATATATGTATATTTTTCATAATCTCTCGGACATCAGATGCTCTCTCATCATAATCTTTACCAAAGTAGTGGCAGAAGTCATCACACAAATCACTCAAGAGGCAGTATATTCTATTAAAGTATTGTATTAGTGTATAAATGAAGATTTGAAGCGAGCTTTTCACATCTGAATGTGTAGATATACTGTCATTTTAGTCCTTATTCATAATGGAGCGATGTGCTAGTAACACTTGTTCAATTCAACCCCGGGCTATCAGTTAATTAGCCTAGAAATCTAGACGCACCCTAGTGGCAGCAAATTTATTTTGCAGCCAGGGGGGTCTAGGCACTCTCCGTTGGCTTTCAAACTGGAAAAACCAAACTCTGGTCAGGCCAATCACATCGTGTATAGAGTCGGTGGGCGGGCTTATGGCTGCTGCTGCTGGGAACAGCGGTCTTCTGGAAGACTTGGAGTTAAGCTTTTCTTTGAGAAAAGAACAAAGAACGGCACATAAATCATTCTTAAAAAAGGAAGATGTGTTCGGAGTTTTGCCGACCGGATATGGCAAAAGTTTAATCTATCAACTAGCTTCTCTTCCTTCTTCGATACTCTGCCTGGTTGTAGCGCTATCCTATTGCGTGTAGAGGGAATTTGAAAGACAACTGTTTATCCCGCCCCTCAGATTGAGCCCTGTCAATGGTGAGTTCCCAGACCCAACATCTTGATGTGGGTCTGGCTTGTCAGGCTGTCAGTTAATGCCAGCTGTTCAACTGTCAGGATTTCGCTAGATGAGTGTTTAACACAGAGGTCTGTAGCACATCATGATGATGAGGAGAAAAGAGAGCCATTGAGGAGGCAAAGAATAAACTTTAAGATTACATGCATTCTCTGTGAGATGAATATATTTCTACTGTTATCGTTCAATGTGTTCCCAGACATAGGGGTAGCTAAAGATTTGCCCAGAGTCTTCTCCTCTAGGACCAGAGTCCCACGGTTAGATGGTCACACACCACTGGGACACACACTCAGCCATTAGTCCAGTCTCTCTAGAAGACAGTTAGCTATCAGCCTATATATCATCAGAGCGAGCAGAGAAAGCTGATAATGGACTTGGTTGATGGAAAGGACTGTGGATGGACGAGGAGAGGTAACTGTGGAGAAAATGGGGGAGTTCTGTCTGTCTTCGGAGAGGGAGGAGATAAATGAGTGAACTGTTGTGTGTCACACAAGAGATTACTTTATTAGCCTCCTTCATCCACCGATGATATCATCTCAGATGGATGCTGTCGGACAACTTGATGCTGGTCTTCATTACTCACACTGACTTCAGCTAAATGAGACACACTCTCACACACACACACACACATTCATGTTCAATTTCTGCATTCAAACACATAATTGTAATGGTAGTTAGAGTTTGCCTAAAGTGTGTTTGTGGATAAGTTTTAATCACGTTTAAACGCTCCGTTATCTCAGTCCTCTGTCACTGTGTTCAGCCAATGAAATCAGCCATGAAATTCTGTTCCGATACTCTTTATGTGATGACCACAGATCAGTGAAGAGATAATTGCTTCCCTGATGAAACCAGGGGATTGTGGGTAATCAGATCAGTTTTATAATCAAACGGCTCAAAAGACTGACCACCCAATTGCATGCCGGGTTATGACTCCATTATTGTCAATTAGCTTATAACAGATTGTGTACTGAATAACAAGTTGGTGGTGAACAGTGAGGATGGATACAAGGGCATTTGTTTCTGTAGTGCACCAGCACAACAGCAGTGTCAGTAGTTTAAAGAGCAGCACTTTATTTTACAGTTCAGTACAGTTTGTTGTCGTCAACAAAGCATGTGTGCTGCTGTAACCACCTGTTTCACTTTGTTTCACTCTTTCAGTCCTGGCTTGACTTGGTGCTCATGTCTTCCACTGGAATCTCAGCAGTCAGATTGGACTAAACAGTAGATAACAAGTGGTAGGGTCATAGCAGCTATCTGTGTATTATCACTGTGTTTGAATGTTTGTGTCTATCTTTGAACTTAGTTTTCCATTATGCTTAGCTGATGGCCTATTTTGTTTAATGTTTGGCTCTCCCGCTATGAGAGTCTGTGTTTACCACTGTTTCTCATCATTTTATTTTTTACAATGTTGGTTAACAGTTTGAGTTGTTTTTTACTAATTTTACACATATGCATACTTACCAGTTCATCTTTCATATCATCATATTTGATATTTACTGCTGGGCCATCTATAAAAATATCTCAGCGGTTGACTATATTAGGTTAATATATCCTGTCCATTAAGAAGAGTGTGTTTAACACCACATCTGACAGCTTCAGTGTCATTTTAATCAGTCAGTCACAGTCTGAACCTCCTCTCTTTAAACTTTCCTGCCCTCATTTTCTCTTGTATTTTTCACTTTACAGTGCTAATAAGGGTGAGAAATGCATTAATGAAATGTTATATCTACCGGACACCATATTAAACTTTCTTAATATTGTCCACTTTTATCCACCATCTCTACAGTAAGTTTGTCTTAACTAACTTGCTTTCAGGCTTGTGTAGGCTTGGTGAGCAGTTCTCCTCTGATCTTCATCACATTATCTAAACACAACTCTGACCAATGGACATCTGATTCATTCTGTACCTCATTTGGTTCGTACCAGACTGTGAAGCTGCAGTGCTCCAACTGAGAGCAAAGGCAAGAGATTCATTTCTGACTTTCACTTTATTCAGACGCAGTTCAACACAGTTCAGCAATATTCTAAGGGTTGGATATGTGAAACAGAAAATACTGCATCATATCAGTATGAGTAGGTGGATCCTTCTGGGAAACCCTTTATTCAAAATGCATTATAAAAAAATGCCCTGAAACCAAGGTTAATATATAATGTATGGGAACAGAAAAAGGAAAATAAAGTTTTCTACAAATTTAAACTTAACTGACAGATGTCTAAATTGAACATAAACGCACATCACCTTCCTGTGTTATATACTATCCGGGTCCTATTTTAACGATCTGAAACGCAAGTATCAAACGCAAAACGCAAGTAGCTTTGTGGGTGGATCTCGGGCGCAAATCTAAAATGGGTTGGTCTGAAGTAGTTAGGTGTGGTTTGGGCGTAACGTGCAATAAACCAATCAGAGCGTCATCTTACATTTCCTTTAAGAGCAGGCGCGTTTGTTCCATGGCGGATTGCTATTATGATGGCAGATTTGTCATGCGCACGCCAGGAGCGGTTCACAGCCGAGGAGACCGACGTTTTCGTCAGGGCCGTAAAAGACAGAGAAGTGACATTGTATGGGGATGGGAGAAACCCACCCAAATTAGCTTCTGTTAAACAGGCGTGGGAAGAAATTGCCACAAATGTTCCCACGACATCCCTAGGGCATCGCACCAGTGACGCAAGCGCTACAACGATGTCAGAAGACGGGGGAAGTCCAAGCTTGCTGGCAACAAACAGTCATGCAGTACAACTGGAGGTGGATCGGCCTCTACTCAGGACCTGACGCCAGCAGAGGACATCGCTGATTTGGAGGCTTTGAAATCGGCACCCAACCCGATATAGCTATCCAACCCCAAGGTACACTTATAAATCTAGTTCACATACATAGACATTTGTCTTGAAAATCTTTTTAATCATTATTGACATGAAATAAATGTAACGCAGCCATAAAATAAATCAAAACAATGTAACGCCGCTTCGCAGGAAGAAGACCCTGGCCTTGGGAGCAGTGCGCACGGGCCAGCTGAGGAGGGAGAAGCGCTACCACCAAGGTACAGAGGAACCAGACCCACTACACGCCGCAGCATCGTCAGACTGGAGGACCACTCCTTCCTGCAGCTCCAGCAAACCGGGTTTGACATGCTGGAGCGGGAGCTGTCCGGGATGCAGCAAAGCATAAATGCCCGTCTTGACCGGGTGGCGATGTTGCTGCGGCCTCTCGGGCGCATCTCCTCAAGTCTGGAGAGGATTGCTGCAGCCATGGAGCGTGGGCCTCCAAACGCACCATCTCTTCCTGTTGTGACCCTTCCTCCTCCTGTTGTGCCCCTTCCTCCTCCATCCACTCCATCTCCGTCCACCCACTCCACCAGGAGCACATCGCGCATTGCCACTCCCGGACCCTCGTGTGTCCAATCCCGCCGTGGCGCGCGTCGCATGCCTATGATGAGAGGAGGGGAAAATAATTAGTTCTTCTGTTTAAATCTTCTCAACTTTTCATTTTCCGTTGGTATTTTCTTTAGTTCAGTTACAGTTTGCTATTGATTTCTATTTTTGACAAAATGTAAATAAAGAAATGTCACAAAGACATACTTTCCAATGTTTTGGGCTCACTCTCACTGAATCACGAGGTTATGAATGCATGGTGATATTTTTGCAATGTAGTCTAACATTAGACCGAGATTACTTTGCTTACCTTACTTTGCTGCTGCTGGGGCATTTAGGTTAAGTGGCATCGGCACATGCAGTTCAATATCACGTCTCCTTAAGTCCTCTAATATTTCCTCATTTATGTCATCAACACATCCATGATTCATGGAAATGTTGTGTAAAACACAACAAGCCACAAAAAATGCTGCGACTTTTTGAGGACTGTACTGTAAAGTGCCTCCTGTCCCACCTATCCAAACACCTGAAGCACATTTTCAGTATGCCGAATGTTTGTTCAATTACACTGCGTGTTTGTGTGTGTTTTCGATTAAATAGCATTTCACTCTCGTCATCAGCCATGTCTTTAATGGAAAGCTGTTGTCCCCTAACAGCCACACAACCGAGGGGGGATTCCCCTCGAAGATGACAGGAATGGCAGAGTTTGCCAGTATAAATGAGTCGTGGTTTGAGCCAGGGTAATTCGCAAAAACATGGGTGATTTTACAAGTAGCATCGCAAATGACTTGAATGTTGATCGAATGGGTTCCTTTGCGGTTGATGTGCAGTATATCAGTGCGTTTTCTGATGGGGCACGTAGCTGCACATGGGTGCAGTCTATAGCACCAAGGACACCAGGGAACCCATGCTTCGCCCAAAACGCCTGCTTCACTCTTTCCTGGCAGTCAGATGTGACTAGGAATTGGGTGTATTCCCCAGCATGTCGGAGTAGACCTGATGTAACTGCATGTATAGCCGAACTTATGGTAGATTGGGAAATGCCTCCAATGGAGCTCAGGGGGTGCTGGAACGACCCAGACGCATAGAAATGCAGTGCCGCTGTAACTTTCACTGCAACGGGGAAGGCATATGGACAGGGTGCATCAGTCCCCAGCTCATCTGCCAGGAGATGGCAGACATCTGTCACAGCCTGACGGGTCAGGCGTAGCTTACGCCTACATTCTTCCTCACTGAGGGAGAGATAGGTCTGTCTGGGCCGGTAGACCATCTCCTTCCTGCGTCTAATTCTCTGTACCAAGACGTACTCCATCTCACTGTGCAATAGAAAAATTATGAGCAAGCGCAACTTAACTGGTAAGTTGAAGAGTAAGGTTTTTAATAAACTTACATGATGGTAAAGGTGATTTTGCAGTCTTCAGAATTTTGTTTCCTGGTTCTTGACGGACAACCCACTTTGTCAGGTGTCCTTATATACCTATGTGTCTTGCCAGTACTGGTCAAACAGGTTAGTTTGATTGGTCATCAATTAGCCTGAATAATTTGGGTAAATGCGTATGCTAGATTTATGCCTATCTTTTTCACATCTTGGACACCACAATGATTTCCCTCATGTGGTAATATTTGACCTTGTAATTATGTATGCTTTGCAAAAATGGGAACTGCTGCGTCCGTGTAGATGGGAGAAGCAAAGTGTATGCACGTTGTGCACACGCTACATTATGGCCAAGCATGCGCCCTTAAAATAGCATCTGGATAACCCACCACTGACTTTAGACCAGGTTTTTCCTGGTCTGTGGCGTAATTGTTTTCTGAAACTGCAAAATAGCATTAGAGAACGTTTGCGCCAGAACACACCTCCTCTTTTCACTGAACTGTCCCCAGAGGCGCAAGATCATTCCCTAATTTAACGGCGTGTCTGTGGAGGGGAAAGTCGGCTGTGTGTCGGGTGCAAAATAGGAATGATACATGCGTCGGTGTACAAAGTGAATTGCGCTGGGTGCAAGATAGGGCCCTTCGTGTTTTTACGGTTATGTTTTTGGTGTGATACATTCATTGTTGAAAAACAATGTATCTCTCACTTCGTAGTTGCATTTAATTTAATTTGCTCATGTTACAAAATCTCATGAGACCAAGATGAAAAAAATCTCTTTCTTTTTTTTATCCCTCTTCCATATGTTTCCACATGTCTGCTTGTTTCCTCCTCTTTGGCTATTCCCTCCAGCAACCATCACAGCTACACAGCTGTACTGGAATACAACATAGGATGTTAGTATCTCTCATTTGTGAATTGTTTTGCTCTGTTGTGTTTGCTTGATATTAATACAGTGTTTTACTTTGTGCAGTCAAGTGGGTGTCTTTATGACTAATATGTTTAATTACCAAATTCAGCTTTAGTGCTTAAGACAAACCTCTCCAGTCACTGTAAAAGCTGTTTGGCTGAACCGTTGTTTATTACATTCTAACACAGAGAAAATAGTTTTTAAAAAACTCATATGGGATTATATTTTTCTTTAATGTTCTGCAATTATAAGACATGAAGTGGCAGAAGCTTCTGCTGTTGTTCTTTCTATGGCCTCTGTTAGAGAATGTAATTAGAGCTTAATATTGTCCTCTTGAAACGATTGTCGTCATTATAATGAGCTAATGTGATTAAAGTGCTGGAGGTGCAGCAGGGCCTGGACTGGGTTTGGTTTGGTTTCCCAAATCTCATGATGTAACTTCACTCTGGATAAAGCTTTGATGTTATTTTGACTTCCTCATCACAGCTGATTTTTTTAAAGAAAAAATATAAATATAGTCGTCCTTTTTGATATAATAAATGTACATGATTAACTTCTGAGAGACAGCTTTGATGGAACTTCTGAGTTAGTATCATAATGGTGCGTGTGCCTTGTCTTCGTCAGTTTCTGTTGCTGCTCGCCCTACTGGTGATGCAGCTCGTCTCAATGTGTCAGCCAAGCAGCTGGATTGCTGTTGCCTATTAAAAAACTAAACTAACAACCAAACTAACAGATTAAACTCATTCATATTTGATGTTATCAGTCACACACTCTTCATAGAGCAGTTGTACCTCTGGAGATTTTCAGTGCTGTCACTGAATAACACGAAGATGTTTTTGCTCCATTGATCTCAAGCTGTGTACTTCCACTGTCAGACATGGCTGTGTTCAGCTTTGGCTGCAGTAATCCTTGTATTTACAAAGTCATTCTCATGTTAAGAGCTTTGCTCTGTTCAAGGCCACTGAGCTGTTGACTTTAGGCTGCATTGACTTTACAGTGGGATGTAATCAGTGGTGGGTGAAGTATTCAGATCCTTTACTTAAAGTATTAAAAGCAGAGCTGTATAGTAACAAAGTAGAACTACTTCACTACTCTACTTAAGTACTAAAAAGCTGTATCTGTACTCTACTGGAGTATTATTTTTTTCTCCTACTTCCACTTTTACTTGAGTACATATTTTTGATGAGTTTAATACTTTTACTCCGATAGATTTTTATGTGCTGCATCGTTACTCATTACTGTTGTGAATTCCTCACGCTACAGAGACTGTGTAGGTTAGTGTGTGTACGTTAGTTACGTACGCTAATTACCCAAGATCGCATTGTGTTTCTTTTCATTACGGTTGCCCGTTCAGAAGTCAGAGACGATGTAAATTTTTACTCTTTCTATTTAGCTGTTGTTGCAGCAGATAAAGCTATTCCTGAGTTGTTTCAGTCTGCAGTGAGTACTGGATGTTAACCGTTTGACCCTGTGATGTGAAGCTGCTATTTTATCTGGATGTTGCTAGCTTGCTAACTTTCCTGTTCATCACACATGTTACTAGCCAGTGTGTAATACGTTTTTTGGGGCTTTAACTGTGCTGGAGAGGATGTTCATTTTACTTGCACAGTGTGATAATTGTACATTTTATTTCAGTATTTGTTAGTATTTTTTATTTTTAATATAATTAATATTTGTTAATTCCTTTGGCTACAGCGTTGGCTAAACATTTGACATAATTTAAAAAATATGATATTCAAACTTTTGACCGCTTTCTTGAATAACTAAATAACACCGTACTTGTACTTTTACTTTCAGTACTTGAGTAGTACATTTTAAAATAAACTACTTGTAATACTTAAGTACAAAAAATGTTGAATACTTTAGGACTTCTACTTAAGTGGGGTAATTAAAGAGCACTTCTACTTCTACTCAAGTCACTTTTTTGATAGAGCACTTGTACTTTTACTCAAGTATGGGTCTGTAGTACTTTATACACCTCTGATTAAAAGTAAAAGTAGAAAAATCTCCACAATTTAGAAACTGGAAATGATCAAAACAGTTCTGTCAAGTGTTTAATCGTCTTATCATTTAAGCTGTACTTGTAAGCCAATATATTGTTGGGTAGTTTAATTTATAATAAAACATTGTTTTTATAAACTACATGTGTTTTGTGTGCATACTACATGTAGTTTCAAATCAAATAAAAAAAAAAAATCTTAATTTGAACAGTAACTAGTAACTAAAGCTGTCAGATTCATGTAGTGGAGTAAAAAGTACAATATTTCTCTCTGAAATGTAGTGGAGCAGAAGTATAAAGTGGCATGAAAAGAAAATCTACTTAGTTACTGTACATTCAACCACTGGATGTAATGCAATGAGACCACATGCATCTTTAATAAAGACTGACTGCACTAAAATCTTTTGTTACACACTTGAATGTATGGAAAGATTTTACAGGCGTGCATGGATTTAAATACATTTTATTCCCCTCTTCCTTCTGAAATCACAGAACATGCATTAGCCTCATACACAGCTGCACTAACTAGGATTACTGCTGAGTCTACTGCATTGTTTTTCCCTAACAACGTAACTCTGTTATTCCAACAAAAGTGCATAAAATACAAATGATCACAGTGCATTACTACCCACGCTCATATACTGACTCTAGCACAATATATACATTCCCCATCCCTACACACGAGGCTGCCGGCGACTACCAATAATTCCCCTTAGCTGCTTAGCTAGCTAGCTCGAGCCGAGTGTATTTTCAAAGATGTACTAAATAACTTTTCAGTCACATAAACTCACATTTCATTATTGATACACACAATCACATGTATGTTTGTTTTACATCTGTATTAGTACACTATAACAACGTTGCAAGTATGATGCTTACCTGCAGAACACCCGTGCATCAGCCTCATACATGGCTGCACTAAGTTAGGATTGACTACAGAGTCTACTGAATTGTGCAGGACCCCCGCCATAGCTGCCCACAGTGCCTGTGCCTTTGTAATCATCCATACCCCATGCATACTGTCCCAGTGTTATTGAATAAACATATTGTGCCAGCTAATGAAGGAGTAGAATAATCCATGCACATAATCAAGCAAAATAACGAAAGAGAAAGGTGGGGTGGGGGAGATGTGCCTTTACAAAGCCGATACAACTAAAAGTCCCACACTCTGTTACCCTGTTACCTAGACCAGATGTCTAGTGATCTAAAGGGCTCCGCTTATAGGGAGTTACTAAATCCGAAATGGAACATTAGCCTGACATGTCAGGTTTTACCTGTCAACTGTAACTACCATATTTTCCCGACTATAAGTCGCATCAGTCAAAAAATGCGTCATGAGGAGGAAAAAAAACATATATAAGTTGCACCGGACTATAGGTCGCATTTATTATTATTATTATTTATATATTATAATTTTTCTTTTTTTTTCATCTGTCAACTACACATTAGCACACAGAACAACAGGCTGAATACGGTAGGTGTCCGGTATGTTAACGTAACACATTAACAGTTATTGAACTATACAATAGCACACAGAACAACTACGGTACCAGGGCGTGGAGCATGGATGTATTAAAAGGCGTGGAGACGTAACTGCACCGTTGACAAGCCCCTCCCGACTCGTTCCTCCAGCTCTGGCCATCTTGCTTTCCCACGATTAGCCGATTAGCTTTCTTTGTTTTCTTCTTTGCAATAAGAGTCACCTTTTCGCCAGTCCCTCACAAGTTTCTCCCTCATTTCAAACTTTCTTTCTGCTGCTCGATTACCGTTTTCGGCTGCATATTTTACTACCTGCAGTTTATCTCTTTTCTTTCTCAGTCTTCAGGAGCAGCATTCTAGTTGTCACGAGCCTAGAGCGCCCTCTCACGGCTGTAGACAGTAATGTTTTCAGTATGAATTAAAATGTAAAAACATGTTAAATTATATATATTTTCACATATAAGTCGCACCTGACTATAAGTCACAGGACCAGCCAAAGTAGGAAAATACATGTGACTTATAGTCCGGAAAATACGGTACTTTTTCGTTTTGTACAACATCAAAGTAAACATGCTCTTATTGTACTGGCATGTCACAGAGAAGCATCTGTAAGATCCATCCAGAGCACAAGGTCTGCATTAACACCTCTAAGGTTAGTTTTGCAACAGCAAACATGAACCACATTTAACTTGTCTCATTCACAACCTGCTTCTGTCTGAAGGATAACATGGTGGTTGGTGATATATAACCAACTGTTACTCCTCATAACAGAGGGTCCACTCCTTTCTGGGGATTTCTGTGTAAATCCTGTCAGTTTCTCATACATATCAACATATTTAACATTTAAATACTCTTGAGCACTTTTCACAAACCCACCAATGATGCGGTTGAGACTGTTTTACTTACAGGCGTCAGACTAATGTAATATTATGCTTCTAATGAATACATAATTCAGCTCACATGTATCACAATCCTAGCCATGCATATCTTTGAAGCGTGACTTGCATGTGTTTACGTTACATTTTCTGCCATCATATTTGAAATGTCTATCAGAATGTTTGCAGCTTGATAATAAGCCACAAACAAATTCAACTGTGACAGCGAATCACATATCTTAATGGAAAATTAAAGTGAATATCTCAGATAGGTTTAGCCGTGCTTCTTGATTTACATATTATTTACCGTGTCATAGATACAGAGTCATACATTTGTGTCAGACAGGGTAGTTTTCTCTCCGTTGGGAAAATGAGAAAATTTGTGCAGTTGTGTGTCTTTTATTATTTTCACTTTGACCGGCTTGAACTCTTACACATTAAAAAAATTTAAACTTTGCATTATGTCATCATACAGGTTGGAACGTTTGTAATGCTAAACTGTTGATGATAGTTTGTGAGAGGGTTGTAGATTCAACTTAAAGGCACATGTTTGAGGTCACATGTGTGTATTTATTGGATTTAGGCGTACTCCTGTTATTTCAATTTCCTGTCTCTCCCACTTTTCCTCTGTCAGTGCTCTTTTCTTTTGCCTAACTCCTCTCTTCAGTGAAGACTGGAACATCTAAGTGATGAATGAGAGAGCCCAGAAATTTAAGAGCAGTGTGAAATCTCTTTCCATAAATCACTATGTTCTATGTGTGCAGACAGAAGATGTGTCAGGGCTGGCTTGGAGCTCCAGTCTGCTCACAATGATCTACATAGGACACTCATATGCATGCTTTAACGCATGATTTGTTTGTTATTATCAATACTGCTTATTTTCAGGAGTGATTTACTACAGAACTGAACATCAGTGTGAAACAGATATCAAATCAAGTTCAACAGCTGTTCTTTTTCTTTTAAACAGGTGGAACTGTGTCAAGCAAACAGTATTCACAGCAGGTGAATTGTACATATCACAATGCATTTTATTTTTTGTATCTGATGGTCCATCATGGGCCTAATCCTCCATCAGACAATATATTAATAGCAGCTCTGCTGGAATTGAAAACAAATTGGTAGCCTAAATCATTTGTATAAAGTTACATTCAGCCCAGTGAAGGAATCAGTGATCTGACATTTAATGAGGATGTTGGCTGATGATTCAGACCCTTGTCGTTTTAATATTGCTCCCGCTAAGTGGAAGCAAGTCTTCATTGATGCCGCGCTCAAATACATTTGGATGCATTGCATGATTCCGTGTCTTACTGTATGTAGACCCCATAGCTCAACCACATCAATCTCCAAAAAGGTGATACCATGTTTTCTCCCATTGCAAACACAGTAAGTGTTGCTTCACAATGTAGATGTATTAGAAAAGTTAACATCATAACAACAACACAACAATTTTCAACAATATCAGACTATTTCTGTGCAAATAACTGTTTACAGATATCCAAACCTAAAAATGAAATAAAGAATTAGATGAATTGTTTCTAATGACACCATAATCTATTATTTCCTTTGTATAATGTTTCATATAACTTTATATTCCCTTGCAGTTGTGGGCTTTGTATATTTACTAAAAGGCATAATGGGTCACTAGTGACTTTTGGGCATAGAAAGTGATTATATTGTCGCTACTCTGATCATGTTTGCTTTTTCACACGCTGTGGTACAACAGCTTACAGTAGATGTGCCTTCCACACTGACAGCAGCTATCCCTAATGCACACTACTGGCTCTGCTTCTAAAATTGTCATAATTCTCGGCACAAATCTTATCTTTTTACATAGATTTCTGATAGAATCAAGTCACTTTCATAAAGGAAGTGCCGAACGATCTGGCATCATTAAAGGTGCAATATGTAATATTGTATGTAATACTGGCAGCTAGCGGTTAAAATAGTTACTGCACTACCAATTCAAAATACTGGAGAGTCGTCTCCCCCGCCCCCTCCTGCGCAGACTCGAAGTTCACGGAGGTTGCCAGGCTGAGACAGCAGCATTCACAACAATGTTGCTAGATGCTTTTCTCACATAGCCAGACATTACTCCACAGCACAGCAGAGTAGCTAACGTTAGATGCTAGTCTCAAATAGCCAGACATTACTCCACAGCACAGCGGAGTAGCTAACGGTAGATGCTGGCTATATTGACAGTCATAAAAGCCCGTGCTCATGCGGAGCTCTGTAACCAACTGACAGACACACTTTTTCGGCTTAAAATTACAGTATGAACTGCTAAAAACACAACAACCTCACTGTCCTCTCCACACTCCAGTCAGGCACACTTCCTCGGCTTAGAATTACAATACGAAACGCTAAAAATACCACTACCTTGCCGACGGAACACACTTCATTGGCTTAGAATTACAGCAACAATCGCTAAACACACTGCAAACTCACGGTCCTCTCTTTCCGATTTACAGCCCCCCTCTCGTGGCTTAAAATAACTCACCGTTGTCGGCTCCAGCTGCTGAACTAAACGTTGTAAACAGCCATGGGCTGCATGCCTGGTCCTCCCGGTAACGTTAGCAGGGTTAGCATGGCGGCGTTAGCCAGGACGAGTCGGGATCACTTTACTGGCTGTCTCAATTGTTTTTGCGAGTAACCAACTCGGGTACTCTAGCTATATAATTCAATGTGAGTACACAAATTTTGAAATGACAAAAAATGCCCATCCCTAGCAGCTGTGATAAATTAGCTTGAAGCTAATGCTTACCTGTTCAGGAGAAAATAAGCCAACTCTGCGTCCTTTTGGGATCCAAGCTGTCTCCATCTTTCAAATACATCTCCAATATTTTTGTTAGGTCTCTGGTCACGCAACTGTTAGAAACATGCTGTTTTCTTTTTTTATGTCATGTAGAATCTATCTCCGTTGATCCTGTTCGTTTGTTTGCTGCTTTCATGGCTGTACTACCGTTACAGCTGTAGCGCGCTGGGTTTACGTTTTTACAGGTATATCTGGCAACCCGGCCTGCCTGTCAAACTGGGCCGTTGATAACAACACACAGATCAAAACATAAACATAAATTCCGTAACGGAATGTAAATTTCAAAAAGAAAAAATACTGACATTAGCATTGTTGTCAGAGAAGATAGTATTTCAGTTTAACATGTTTCCTTAATATCTGATGAGGCATTGGTGTCATTTTTGGATTTATTACAGTACAAATATTACATATTGGACCTTTAATTATCCCAGGGCATTTTTCATATAGAGCAGGTCTAGACCACACTCTTATTAATTCTTGTAATTTTCACTCAATAAGCATTACAACCTGCCCACTCTGGAGTTACGGGCTCATGGCTGCTTAGTACTGGCTCTTCATTGTCACTGAAGAAAAAGTTTGATTCATAAACATAAACTCTCGTTTGCAACGTTGTGTTGTTTTGTAAGACCGCTAGCATCTTGCACTGCTCCTAACTAGCTTAGTTTACCCGTCTCATCGTCTTCTTCATTTGGCGTTTCACTCTCGCTTGTTTTTATGAAAAAGTTGCTCAATTTAGATCATTTAGCCGTGTCACTTTCTAGAGCTCTCGCAGTCGCATTCTCCAACAAGCACCGCTGACTGAAGTGTACGCAGGCGGTTTGTTAGTTTTTTTAACAAGGTGCCGCCGTCGTCATCATTAACCAGACTGCACTCCGCGAGTGGGCTGCTTGAATATAGAGAAGAAGAGTGAGCTGTGAGTGTGGGCAGCCTAGGGACAGCATCCATGATATTTAACTATGATTTCAACCCAGTGCCATAACTGAACACCGGAACTGGGTGATATGGAGAATATCAACACCGTGTTTAACAGTTATCACCTTTCAGTTTGAATAGCTTGTGTTTAATGGGAAAAGGTGTGATAGCAGATCAGATTGTGTGTTGGAGCTGCTGGGTGTGACAGATATACATGTACTGTAGCTGTGCATTACAAATATCTCATCATGATGTTGTAATTCATAGATAACTGATTGGTAGACTGGTGGAAGGTGAGGACTAAGTGCTGTTCCCTCAGTGACCCAATTACGGTCAGTTTATCATTGACAATGTAACAAACACCTTTTGTCAGTAATTAAATGCCAAGGATTTCTTGTGATACAAAGCATTTCTATGTCGGCTTTTGTTGTACATTACTACTATTACTGCAATTACTACTATTATCTGCTCACTTTATGTTTCTACCTATTATGTGATGATGAAAAGATGGTAATTTACTCTGTTGCCAAGGTAAATTAATGGAGAATCGAGCTCTGCAGGCTTTGTGTGTCACAAGGTAATGAAGTATTATTTTCTTTCTCAAGTAGAATACAGACGGTAATTATCACATTGTGTTTAGAAGAGGGCTGCAATCATATTGGAGAATGATTGCTCAAAATAATGGAATTATTTTAACAGTAACAACAGATTACAAACAATTCAGTGAGGAATGTTTAATGCAGTGTAGACAAGGAATCCTTACTGTACATACACACCGCCGCCGACTTGAGCTTCTAAAGATACCGGAAGTCATTCATTTTCAATGGAAGTTGGCTTCTCTCAACTGCAAGGAGCGTCAAATCTGTCGCAGTTTGAGCGTCCAGAGCGTCAATCAGAAAGTTGAACTTTGGTCAACTTTATGGTAATGAGCTATGAAGCGGTTCAGCGGTTCAGCGGCAAGCAGCGGCAAACGGCAGCAACCAATCGGAATATAGACGTCCTTCACACTGGCTGATCCCAGAGAAACATACAATGTAAACTTTTGTTTCTACCAAAACATTAGTTCCGTGAAAATGGAGGAAAAGCTCATAATCGCTGTTGCTGGGTTCCCTATCATTTATGATATGACGTTGTTTGCGTATAGGGACCAGTTAACATTACCTGCCGTCATGGTCTCTAAACAGTCCTCTCACGGTGAAGTCCTGCACGGATCAACAGCTGGCGGCTGCTCGCTCTGCCTGCATTCTGCTGCGGTTCAGCGGCTAACGAGCGAGCTAACTGCTAACAGACACCGCTGCGACCAACAAACAATACAAATTCTGTCATTATATATGTAATTCATAAAAGGTTTCTAGTGTCAGTGTGTTGGCCGTGCAGTGGCTGCTTCTGCTTTGTCTTCAATAGTGTGTTGAACACGATCGAAGAATGCTGCCACGTCAGAGCAGCCAAAGCTTCAAACAGCTTCCCCGTACTTTTTGACAAGCGTCCTTGACAGGGCGGCCAGAGCTTCTTTCAGCTCAAGTCGGCGGCGGTGTGTACGTACAGTTAGACTGTATATTTTTCTGAGGCTGCATCTCTATCTGTGATTTGTCATCAACATCTCCTAACTTATAGATAATCAAGAGTAGCTTCCATGATTCACAGGAATATAAATTAATTCACAGTAATACACTTTTCAACGAATAACATTGTTTTCCACTTATGATCGCTATAGTTGCACAAGTCGCTCATACCAAGGGAATCATGACCTTTGACATTTGAAAACGTTATTTGGGCCAGAGTGTCTGCAGCAAAAAGCCTCACTTTGTTCCCTCTGCATTACAGAGGCTGCAGATTCATCAGTATTAATATATTGGAACACTGACTAACATTATGAAGGGATGCATGGCTGAACCACTGAGCTCAGTGATTTGAACACTTGTATTACCCTCATCATAGAAAGTATAATTACATAGTGAGACTACATTTGTCTGATTTCTTGGTTATAATTGATTATATGACAAACATTACAAGACAAGAGTGTACAAATTAGAGGGTTAGGGTTAGCTCTCCACATACGTCATGGTTCGTTTCCATCAATATGTGGCACAGACGAACGCGACGTTGACAGGCTGTAAATTGTCATTAACTGCTGAAAATTAGGGAGATTTCCGTGCGTTTACGGGGACAAAAATCCCACTTTTCATGCAGTGGTTGTTTCTGCTAACAGTGTGCGTTCACACAAATGTCACGTGCTGTACTATATGTCAATGAATACTTTGTCATGGCCACAAGCAGGGAGCAGTATGTATTACTCTGTTTTTTTTTTCCCGAAGTGGTTTCACTTGCCGAGTGTTCCTGGCTGAACTTGAGTGGGTTAGTTTAGGGAGGACACAAGAGTCATATGTTTGCTGTCTACCCACTGATCACTGCACACATCACACTAAATCCACTCTCATCACAAGGCACTGTAATGAAATGACCTATTACACTTATTCCTCCTACACTGGCTTTTGTTCCATTTTGCTTCCACCTCACCAGCCCTTTGCCTTAACCCACTCAGATATTTTACAGAGGTCCTTCACATATATTCACTTTTCTTTCTAAGTAACATAAGTTTAGCAATGTTCAATATCTATCAGTCATGTATCAATATGGGTGTTTATTCACTACACATTGGGTTCATGTTTTAATTTAGTGTATCATGTTTAAGCACATTTTAGGCCGAGCAGACTCGAAGAGGAGACTTTTCTCTCTGTGTCAGAGAGACAGGAAGTGCAGGTTGAAAGCTATCTTCTATTTGAGAGTTTTCTATTTGAAGCAAAGCTGAGCCCCCCCCCCTTCTGTTTTATTATATTATTTAGATATATTAATACTTTTTTATCACATTGTATCTTAGCTTTTATATTTTGAAGACATTGATATACATATACGACACCTTTTTATTTTTATAAAGTGTTTTGGGTTAAGACCTCTGCACAAGGAGTGCTGCCCCTTAAAGACCAAATATGGCATCACATGTCTTTTATTGGGCATGCCCCCCCACCCCTCACCTTTCTGCCAGTTTGGGAATGTGATTGGCCTGAAGCCACATGACTTTATACACAGCCAATTTATGTGTATCCCATTGGTTGATATGTGAGTGAATGTGTATGATTGGTTGTCTTTTATATTTTGAATTTAATTTCTGCTCCAAACCTAGCCAAATATAAATGTTCTTTGCAAAGTGTTTCATGATGACCCTGATAAAAGCCACAAGCTGAAATGTGTTAGTTTAATAAATGAAACAAAATACAAAACAACAAAGTTCTTCTGCATACTACAAGTGTTTGGATGAGTTTTACCTGATGAGTGTGTGAAGACATGACTGGAGGACAAAATGAAGCAACATCTTTTACTAGCTGAACTGGAAAACAAACCTGGACAAGCTACAGAAAGGTAAGATTTATGTTTTATGGGGAGTCTTTTTCCAAAACAAACCTCCGCTTTTGCACTGTATCGTGGGAAACTGTATTTTGTGCAAAACCACAGCAAACAAAGTTTAATCTTTTACCTGCAGTTCTTTGTTGCAAGTGCCTTTTTAAATGACATACATTTTTGATATGTTACAGCAAGAAAGTGGCAGGTGTAATTAATGACAATAATGAAGGATGGCATGTTTGAATCAAGCTCACCAGTTCCCAGGCTCTGTTAATATGTATGCTAGCTCACTAGCAATGCTTAATGAGACACAATGGAACAGAACCATTAATGTTATTAATTGCACCAGTGCTTCTCCTGCAATGGCAAGTAAAAATGTCTCCTGTGAAAAACATCTTGAGAGCTGAAGCAGAAGGTTGTGGACATTGTGTATCTTCTGGTAGAATGAAGGGTTTGCTCTCCTGTGCTTCTCTGAGCTACATGAGATAGAGATAGTTAAATCAGGCAGGTAGGGCATGGTGTCTGTGTGCAGGTCACAGTGTTTGAATTTGTAGGTTTGGGACACACTGGGCTGTCCAGAGTGCTGCTGGGTTTAAGTGGAGTGTGTACAAGCTGTCACTGCGACAATTTTATGAAATGCTCCCATGGGTCATATTAGAGTGTAGGAATAAACAACCTCTATCGTATTGTTTGGAGGACTTGTTGGAGAGAATGTATGGGAGACAAGCAGCAAAGCATTGTTTGCTTGGGCTGCAGTTTTTTAGTGTATCTACAAAATGCACCACTTATCAATTTTCTTTATGTCTTATGTTTTTTCTTTCTTCAGTTCTCATGAGCCTGCTGTGGTGTCCATATCCCCACAGAGTTATCACTATAACGTTTGGCACAAATGCAGCAGGAAAAAAGCCTTTGACTTATGAATGGTGATGTTATTTGCATTTATGTGGCCATCTTTGTCTGGATACAAATACAGTTTCAGTCAATTTATGACAGGGTTTCTGATGTAAAAACATTACTTTCCCAAGTGTAGCTTTAAATTAATGAGCCTTCACATCAGTGGCTGTTTTTCTTAATCTGTTGTTCCAGGCAACTGAACACTGAGACCACCAAAATCCAACTATCCGGCTTAAACTCGCTGTCGATCATCTGCTGTCCTACTCTCCCTCATTTATGAAGTGACACTGCAGCTGTTGCTTATTTTACAGCAAAGAAACAGCATGCTGTATAATGGAAAGGCAACAGGGCTGTAACTAATTCTTCCATTTCTGTTGACTTTCATGTTTCTGTTATTTAGAGCTACCAGCCCTCTTCTCATTAGGTGTGATTCTCTAGTTGTAATAATAGTCAGATGCCAACACTCCCTGTGGAGTGAAGTGCCCCGGTGTTAGAGTTGCCTTGTGTGTGTCCCGTAGCTCAAACATGCAATGATGCTGGCAAATGACATTCAACTCTCTAATGTAAGAGCTGCACGTGAACAGAGTAAAAATCTACATCATGACCAATTCATTGTCCTCAGAATTCAAATGGAAAGCTGGAGAGTACTTTTCACATCGCAGTACAAATAACAAATATCTGCAGTATCTCCACTTTGAATCAGTCAATGTAACCTGATGGCCAAAAATGGCATTGTGTTATGAACATGCTAGCTAAATAATTACAGCCTCTTAATGCTCTCTCCAAATGAAATATTGGACACACAGTACGGACCAGAATACATTGGCTCTATTTAAAACTCTTATGAAAGCTTGTTGTGTTCGTGAGGTAAACACTGTTTTGTTGGTGCACTGTCTCTGTCCATGGTGCTGACTAAGAGCCTGGATCAGCCATCTATCTATTGCTGTAGTTCAGTCCAACAAACCTGTATTCAACAGTCCACACAGTGTCTTTCCTACCTGTGTAGTCCACTGTCAACTCGTTGAACTCCTTTGCAAGTGAGGCTCCCTGCTATTTTTGTTAAGAGTCTACCGACCAGCCATTTTCTCACTTACCAGAAAGAACGGCATGAATGAGGAAAATGAGGCCTTGGCTAATATTCTGACTGACTTTAATAAGTTGTTCTCCCTCTGCCTGTCACAGCACAGATGACCCCTGCCTGGGCTGAACAATGTCTGTTTAAAATACTTGGACAAAAATAAATGTAGTTTCTAACCGAAAACCAGTTTTGCTTGTGAATACTGAAATACTGCAGGCTGGACATTACTCAGAAATTATTAATCAAAACAGCTAAGGGTTAGGAATTTTGAAGTGGAAGGAAAATCCACCTCTGTGCTATTCCACAGTAAAATCAATATGCAATAAGATATTTTCTCCCCAGCCTGGAACTCAGAGCATTGGCTCTATTAAACTTTTCTGGCGGTTCCACATTTCTTATGCCAGACTGTATTGTGGCTGAGTGTCTGCATACAAAGTCTTTGGAGGTTCTTTGGAGGTGAGGAGCCACAGTAAGCGATGATTAGTTAAATGTTTTGGCTTGTACATACTAAGGTTGAGGATGAAGTGTCCTTTTCGTAAATCTAAACAGCAGCTTTAAAATATAGAATACATGAAAGGTTCTCATTCAGTCAGGAAAACACAGTACTTTTACAGTAGTTGTCAAGGATGCAGCTTCAGTAAAAGGAGAATGCATACCCATGTATTTTCTGTGATTATGAAATATGTTGAGCTTAAAATCAACCTCTGGCATGTGCAGATAAACTTTTCTGTTTGTAGCATATTCTGCTTACAGTAAGCCTATGTTTCAGCCCAGCATGGATAACGTAAGCAGAGTTTGAAAGTGAATTATGTTGCAGTTTAATAAATTGAGTTTGAGACATCTTTGTTTAGGATATTAAGTATACATCTTTTTTAGTCTTTCAACGACTCAAAACACTCTACACTACATGCTTCCTGTGGCAGAGGCTGCCACCTGCTCATCGGGATCTATTAATTTAGGCATTCACATACACGTACCCACACTGATGGCACAGCCTTCGGGAGCAATTTGGGGTTCATTATCTTGCCCAAGGACACTTTAAAATGAGAAGTGGAGAAGCCAAGATTGAACCGCCGGTCATTGGACGACCAGCAGCCCAGTATTAAAGGAACACGATGTTCCTCGTCAATGTAAACTTCACATCAGGAAATATTAGCTATTTATTCGACGAGATATATGGTATGATATTGACAGACCTGTATTTCATCATTTGTGGAGAAGAGTTGGTTCTTTTTTTCTGTGATTTCTTCAACATGTGTTGGTCTTGGCAGTGGTGAGCAGATCATAGTTCATGTGGCTAGAACTAGACTCGGAGTGAAAATGTGGTACTTACTCAGGATAGGGAATATCTCTGAAAGCCTTGAGGGGGGTGGTGAAGCTCCTAGTCTGGTGTTTTCTTTAATATCCTCTGCCATCTCCTGTGAAGTTCCTCACCTCTGACTGGACCTCCCCACTGCGGCAGCAGAATTAAAAGGTGTTTTGTTTCTTCTGGGGATAGATGGGCTGCAGGGAGTAGGCAGATCAATTTTCTCTGCAGGCTCGGGTCATGTTGACCTTTTTTCTCCAAAATGCTTGTTTTCTGTCTGGTATTTTCTGAATCATCATCAGCCAGCAGAGTGACTCGTGGTTGCAGCTATATACAAAAACAATATTACTCTGCTAATGTTCGAAAATAATCATTAGCTGTGTGTGTGTGTGTGTGTGTGTGTGTGTGTGTGTGTGTGTGTGTGTGTGTGTGTGTGTGTGTGTGTGTGTGTGTGTGTGTGTGTGTGTGTGTGTGTGTGTGTGTGTGTGTGTGTGTGTGTGTTCATTGGTGTTTAAATATGTATTTACACCCTTTTTATCCGAACACTGATACAAAGTCTGCAGTCCAGGTCAATTGTTAAAAACATGATTGTTTTGGGTCAGCTGATCATCAGGTGATGTCATTAGCATGAATTTAGTGTATGACAGAGATGCCAAGAATAAATCTGAATCTCTGCCTCCCTGTCTCTGTTGTGTCGTCTCTTAAATCATTCCTCAGAGCAGATGTTCCTTCTAGTCTAGTTATTTGCCACCAGCACATCGCTACTACCTCATGTAGTCCAACGAGAAACAAGCTTTAGAATTACATTAGGGGTCCGCTGATTGCTCTCTAGTTAAAGGTGCTGTAGGTAGGATTGTGAAGATCCAGGACATAGCTAAAAAATTTGAACATGGACAACATCTCAGTCCCTCCCCCTTTCTGCTAAACCCCAAACTGTCTCCTAAGCCCCTCCCTCCACAAAGGAGAATGAATGCGTGTGAATGAGCAGTGATTGACACGCACTTAGACACCCACCCCGATTGGAGCATCTGAACAGGGAGCGGTGGATTTTTGCAAATCGCACTACAGGCTTTAGGTGGTCCCAGAGGAGCCGGATTTCTTTTTTTTTGTTTTATTATTACCAGCTTCATATAGTTCTACAATACATAGGGACAGTTTCAGCAAATATGACAGAAAGTTAGTTTTATGAATCTTACCTACTGCATCTTTAAACAGTGATGAACCGGTTGATGTAATGTAGCCTGTGGCTCTGTGTTTAATAGCAGAGACCTGGTTGAGGCAGAAGTGCCGGCTGCTGTGTCTTTAGTATGTTGTTTGGTTTCCTGCTGTGCTGTGTTTTGTTTGTGTCTGCAGTCTCTCGTCCACCTGTTGCTGCTCCACAGTTCTGACACTCTGCAGTGAAACAGTCCGTCGGTTTGGTTTCACTTTAGAGATGGATGGTCATATGGACACACATGCTGACGGTCTTAGCGGCTGTGAGGACACAGTCTGTCCCTAAATGGGCTGTGGTACTAAGAGGTTGCTAATACATTTAGACATTAGACTGGAATGATGGCTTTGTGAGTGTTGCTTATAGACTAAATGCCATGAATAATATAAATATATCATCTGCAGTATTAAGCAGTATGTCCATTTAAATAATGTCTCCATTTAAACCAGGTGTGTTGATAGTCTGATTTGAGTAATTGGACTGCACTCACTGATCGCCACAACCTGTGTAAAGCTGCATAGTAAACACCCTTTCCAGATAGTATGCATCGTCGTTTCTGACTGTTATTCAGATGAAAAGATTATTATTCAGTCCATAGCCTCACATTGCTCCAGCAGCGCTGCATTGATTGAAGCTTATGTGGTTGGAAACTGTCAGGATTCCACAAAATACAGAATAGATGCATGCTGGGAGCTTCTGCTGTGGGTTACAAAAGGCAACAAATCCATCCATCCATCCAAAATCTTCCTCAGAAAAAGAAAGAATGTCAGATGTATTGGATGTAATTTGAAAGTAATATTTTCAGACCAAGTGAATGTGAATGAGGTTGTTGTGATCAAAACTAATTGTTTTGGCCAGAAATAAATGGTTTTATATTGTATAACGAGGGTACTTACTTTACTACTAAATCTCTGCTTTAAGTGTCGGCTAGTAAGGCAAGGCAAGGCAGCTTTATTTATATAGCACATTTCAGCAAAAGGGCAATTCAAAGTGCTTTACATAAAACATTAAAGAGCAGTTAGAAAACAATTAAAAAACAATAATAAACAAATTAAAAACATTAAAAGACAAGAATAAAATTGATAGTGCAGTATAAGAATAAAAGTTACAGTTCAGTATAAGAAATTAAAGTAGTAGTGCTAGTGCCATGCTAGTGTGTCACAGTGCATGATGCAGATTGAATTCTGTGACAGTCTGTTATCATGTGTCTTTCATACAGACAGGTTCTGAGGGTGGCTTGTCAGTTAGGGCCAGCTGAATGAGGGTGATGTTGCTTTGCTAAAATGTTGGGAGTTGCTTGGAAGGGATGAGAACTGGGATCATTGCTACTGTCTGTTCCTCTTTGAACCTGTCAGTGCTGACTTATGCTCTAGAGCCAGGCACCAATCATTAGCCGTCATTAATAGTTGAGTGTTTTTTGAGTGTACCTCGGACTCATTTTAAAACTCGAGGAGATCTTGCCGTTCAGTCGGTAGCTCCTAAGCTGTGGAATGCTCTTCCAATAAGCTCCTCACCTCTTTTAAAAAGCAGCTAAAAACTGAACCGAACTGTTTGTGGCCGGGTTAGCTTAGTTGGTAGAGCAGGCGCAGATATATAGAGGTTTACTCCTCGACGCAGCGGCCGCAGGTTCAACTCCGACTAGCGGCCCTTTGTTGCATGTTATTCCCCCTGTCTCTCGCTGTTCATGTCTTCATCTGTCCTGTGAAAATGAAGGCCTACAAATGCCCAAAAAAAATAATCTAGAAACTGTTCAAATAGCCAATTTTGTCTGGTGTTTTCTCTTTGCTTTGTTGATGACTATATTGGATTTTAATTAGTTTTTTTTGTATTTTTTGATTGTGAAGCACTTTGTGACTGGTGTCTGTGAAAGCTGCTACATAAATAAACTCTGCTTGCATGATTGCTTGCTTGCTGACAGGGAACCCAATTCAACTGTTAATTGTCTTTAGAAACATTAGTGTTCAGAGTTGTGAACTGGACTAAGCTGTTCCTTATGAGTCTACAGGTTTTGTTAACTAGATTATGGTGATACATTCTGAAAATTTGGCCTACTACATCTTTTTTTGTGAGCTTCTGATAGATCAGGGGTGTCCATCCATGTGCCATGTATCCCAGAGAAAGTTTTTGTTCCAGTGACATATCACAGCAGGGAATTTCACTCATGAGTTCTTTCTTGTTGCTTCATGGCATCATCAGTGTTGGCAAATGGTGAGAAAAACAAAATCACTACAAAAGAATAACAGGGTCCTTAACTTAGGCTAGTTTTGTTTTGAAAGCTACATGTTTAGTCGGGGAACTCTGATTATCCAGAACAATTTGAAGGATTCTTGGAGATATTCATTAACAGAGACACATTCCGCATATTCACTCTTCATACTGAGAATATCCTAAGAGCATTTGTGTGCTGTGTCATACCCAAAGACGTATTGGCACTAAAAAGTATTTAACATGTATTCCATATTGCTATAACCTACTGTACTAGCCAGAGCTAAATACTAACCCTTTATTGTAACCATTTTCTTTCAAACAAAGTTTCTGGCTTTTTTAATTATGTGTCTCTTCTTCTTGCTCTTCCCTCTTTTCTCTTTTCTCCTTCCTACATTCTCAACCTGTGTGGTCAATACACACCGCCAGCTCTTGAAGCAACAGTGATAATTACCTGAGCACTTGAGTTCTTTGAGTAATCAATTCAGCAATTTTATCTCAAAAAAAAAAACATTTAAGACTTTATTTTTTTCTTTCTTCCTCACCTCAAACATTTAATCTCACTCGCTTCTCCTCCTCCTCAAACTAATTTCAAGGACCGAGTCTCATTTTTCTTTTGCCTTTAACCAAGGTTTACACTCTAAATACAGCATAATGGATGAGACAAATGAGATAGAACTGCAGCAAGACTGAAAGTAATGAAGCCTGGTTGCATTTATCTATCACTGGAGAGAAGGAGAAAGAACGACTGATACACAGAGGGACAAGTGAAACGAGAGACTTATGAGACAGGTACACAAAAGAAGAAGGTAACGATAAAATAGCATAGTTTGGTAACCCTTTATAATAACTATCCATAATTCATCATTTATTAAGCATTAGTTAACTATTAGTTAATGGTTTGTTCATTATTACTTATTAATTGTTCATACATAGTTCATCATGAGTAAAGTATTTGTTCACACAATTATTAATGGTTTGTTCATAGTAAATAAGCATATTAGTTAATGGTTTTTTTAGAGATGTTCCTCTCCGCTCCGATACTGCCTAAAACGCTGGTATCGGTATCGGGAAGTACTGGAGTTTATGCACCGATCCGATACCACGTAATAAAGCCCTAAAGAGAAATCTACGTTAAAAGTAGTTTATTTAGGTTCTTTTTCCTTTATAACTGACTGTCAAACTGGAGAATAAAAGAAAGTTCTACGGCATTCATTGTTTGTGTTTGTTCATGTTTCAAAAAAAGAGTTTAACCTGAGCCAGACAGACAACAGAGATAGAAACCATTTCACATCCATACAGGGATAGTAGTATACAGCTGTAAAAAAATAATAAAATATATGACACACTGGTATCGGATCGGTACTCGGTATCGGCCGATACGCAAGTTCAGGTATCGGGAAGCAAAAAAGTGGTATCAGGCCATCTCTAGTTTTTTTTCATCATTATTAATTAATTGATCTTACATAATTCATCATCAGTAAAGCATTTATTCACATAGTTATAAATGGTTTGTTCATAGTAAATAAGCCTATCTTGAAAAATGTTTGTAAGTACATGATTTATACTTAACAAATAATGAAACAACCATTTGGAAATGAAATAATTTCTCCATGATAAACCAGTTACTAACTATTGCTAAATGCTTTGTTCATCATTTGTAAAGCACTGCTCCTATGTTTATTCTCATGAATGAAGCATTTGTATTAGGGCTGGGCGATATGGACCAAAAGTCATATCCCGATATATTTTGGCTGAATATCGATATACGATATATATCCCGATATTTTTTTCCACAAAGTGAGAGCAAATGTTCAGTCAAAGCCAAAATCAAATATGACATGTCACAAGTAGTTTCATAGAGACAGTTGCAAAATCAAATAAATAATAAACCGGTTTCTTCACCTGGTTCATGATTAAATGCTCAGCTGTTCAAATAACAATAAAATGTAAACCTAAATACTGTATAACAGGAGTACCTTTTTTGAAATCAAAGCTTCATATTTGTGATTCGTTCCAAAGGTCAATTAAGCTTTTGATATTAATATAATCTACTTTGTTCAAAATGTAATGCCTCATGCCTGTAAGCCTAGGTTTATAGTCCCATTCTTCCACTTGATACTGCTTCCACTTAAGTAAACTAAAAGATGAACTATCAACTACAAAACAAAGAAACTAATTAATGTGTTAATACAAAGAATATTTATTATGATCGGTTCACAGATCTGAGTCCAAACAGAAACTTCACCCTTCTGAACTAAGAGTTTCTGCTTCAAGGTGAAGTTTAAAACAGACTGAAATGTCCAGGCTCATTCCTCCACTATTTATTTCTGTATGTATTTATGCGTTACATGTAATTTTAACAGGCACTGAGCTCCAGATCCTGCAGCCGCAGACGGTCTCTGCTGCCCCGCTGTAGCTTCTCTCCGTCCGCCTGCCGCCGGCAAACTTATTGGAACTTTCTGCCGATATCGACATACAGGTCGTCCTGGACTACGTGTAAGATCCTACCGATCACCACTCTGTCTTTGGCTGGTCCGATTTGGATCAGCGGGGACCGGCGCAGCAGCGAGGCAAAGCTGTGTTTTTCCCGGGGGAAGAGACGCTGCGGCCGGCCACGGAGCTCTCCGCCTCCCGCTGCCGCCGGAGCTCAGATTGCTGGTCGAAGGCGGCATACATAATCATAAAACACATTGTCACCTGTTAAATGTTATTCATTGCTGTTTGTTCTTTTCATTTCCTCTATTGAACATAATTAAGCAGTACAAAAGTCCGGCATCTTTAGCGTCGATCTGAATGCTTCGGACCCCTGTTCCAAGATGGCGGCGGTTTTGACGTATGTTTAGAACCTCAAGGCGACATCTGTGTATATATCTATGGGAGCAAGGATCACATTTGAACTATATCGATATATGCGATATGGTCTAATTCCATATCTCATTTAAAAATATATCGATATATTTTTTATATCGATATATCGCCCAGCCCTAATTTGTATACACACTCATAAATGGTTTGTTCATAGTAAATAAGGCTCTTGGAAGTTATGTTCATAAATAGAAGTTTGACACTTTCTAAGTATTGCAAAAAGCATTAGTAAATTAAATAATTTTCCCTTTATAAACTATCTACAAACTAGTAGTAATTTATTTGTTTATCATTTGTAAAGCATAGTTCCTACATTCATTCTAATCAGTAAAGCATTTGTAAATTCAGTTAGTAAATGGTTGGTCCATAGTAAGTAAGCCCATGTAAAATGTTTATCAGTATATTTTTTAATAATTCCTACATGATGCATTAACCATTTGTAAATTAAGTAATTTTACCATTATCAACTAGGTACTCAGGAACGTAAACGGTTGTTTATAACTAGGAAGTTAATGATTAACAGACTATCTAGACCTACATTTGTTCATGTCTTAAATAAAATGTTATGATTTAGAAAAAGGCCTAAACTAATAGCTTGGGTGTTAACACATCTGTTACAAATACTTACCAATAATGTAATCCATGATTAACTCATGAGTTACTACTGGTTAGTTAAGTATACTGTGTGAGCCCATCTAAAGTGAGTACTTTCTATGCTTTACAAACCATTTATAAATGAGTTCCAAAGGCTAGCAGATACAACAGAGACACAAGTAAAAAAAGTATTTGTAATCCTTATTACGATGTCGTAAGAATGTACATTTATGGAATAGCTCGTAGTAGTGTTATGTAGTTGATATCAATGTGAATTCGGACCAGAACCAGAAGAAAACTAGATTGTTAAGGGCCAGAGAATTGAACATCACTAAAGAGACTAGGAAACCAGGATAAAGTTTGAGAATATACACAGAAACATGGCATACACATATACAGATAAAACACAGGTATGAAAAATAACAACTAAAATAATAAAGTGCGCTCATAAAATAAACCCTCTTAGTTCTATGAGCTCAATTGTTCTTTGATGACAAGAGTTCAGAGATGTTCAACGTTGGGGCCCATATGAGTTTGGTTTCTGTTTGTCCTACCACCATGAAGAAGGAATCCAGGGCAATCCGTATAAGTTCTGAGTCTCGATCCTGTAGCTCGCCACCCAGCCCATTGAAATCTGGGAAGCATGGGAATCTCTAACCCCTGGAAGACTCTGGGATCTGAAGAATCAATGTGATCCAATATCCCTCTCTGGACCTGACCTCCCGTGCGTAGCGCTTCTCAAATCTCCACCTCCTTCACCTGTAGATAAGGCCAAATTAGTTCTCTCAATTACTATTCAGTAATAAAATCAATTGCTTAGGCTACAATGAAAATAAAATGAGGTGATATTTCATAACCCATATTGAAATATCTAAATCTCTATTCAGTTGTACAACCGTTCTTAAATTTCTTCTCTTAAGTATCAAAAGTATATAAATCCCTTTCAGCTATCAAAAGTACATTTATATTATTTTGTAACCTTTTATACAAAAAATACATTTCTAATTCAAGTTTTATGGAACCTACCTTAGTAACGTTAACACTATTCTTAATATAATTGCATAAATTGCATGTAAACATCTCTCAAATTGTATTATTTTCCCATAACTTAAGCTACAGTGTTGTAATTTAGAGGCATTAAGACATGCGTGCTTATTTATCCCTCCCTGCACAGGTAACAGTAGAAAGAATGCACTAAATATTAGCCTCTTTGAGTTACTTCTCCATAAACTCCAGTTAAACAATTAAACACACAACTTACTAACATTCATTCAACAGATACCCGCAGCTAGCAATAGTGTTGAAAAGCAACATTACTTTCCATAACCAATAGATAGAATCATTAGCCTTTTCACAGGCAATACACAGTAGTCCGCTAGCCTTTTGTGGCTAATTACCCTATTAGCATATGAATTATCTACAGGTGGAGGAGGTGGAGATTTGAGAAGCGCTACGCACGGGAGGTCAGGTCCAGAGAGGGATATAGTTCGAGACTCAGAACTTATACGGATTGCCCTGGATTCCTTCTTCATGGTGGTAGGACAAACAGAAACCAAACTCATATGGGCCCCAACGTTGAACATCTCTGAACTCTTGTCATCAAAGAACAATTGAGCTCATAGAACTAAGAGGGTTTATTTTATGAGCGCACTTTATTATTTTAGTTGTTATTTTTCATACCTGTGTTTTATCTGTATATGTGTATGCCATGTTTCTGTGTATATTAATACACTTCTCAAACTTTATCCTGGTTTCCTAGTCTCTTTATTGATGTTCAATTCTCTGGCTCTTAACAATCTAGTTTTCTTCTGGTTCTGGTCCGAATTCACATTGATATCAACTACATAACACTACTACAAGCTATTTCATAAATGTACATTCTAGCGACATCGTAATAAGGGTTACAAATACTTTTTTTACTTGTGTCTCTGTTGTATCTGCTAGCTTTTGCAACTCATTTATAAATGGTTTGTAAAGCATAGAAAGTGCTCACTTTAGATGGGCTCACACAGTATACTTAACTAACCAGTAGTAACTCATGAGTTAATCATGGATTGATGTGTTGGTAAGTGCTTGTTAAAGATGTATTAACACTAACTATCCATAGGCATATTTCTGAAGGCATGTCCAAATAGAGCAATACATGTGTGTGTCCAGGTTCTGTTAGCCTTTGGAACTCATTTATAAGTGGTTTGTAAAGCATAGAAAGTACTCACTTTAGATGGGCTCACACAGTATACTTAACTAACCAGTAGTAACTCATGAGTTAATCATGGATTACATTATTGGTAAGTATTTGTAACAGATGTGTTAACATCCCAGCTATTAGTTTAGGCCTATTTCTAAATCATAACATTTTATTTAAGACATGAACAAATGTAGGTCTAGATAGTCTGTTAATCATTAACTTCCTAGTTATAAACAACCGTTTACGTTCCTGAGTACCTAGTTGATAATGGTAAAATTACTTAATTTACAAATGGTTAATGCATCATGTAGGAATTATTAAAAAAATATACTGATAAACATTTTACATGGGCTTACTTACTATGGACCAACCATTTACTAACTGCATTTACAAATGCTTTACTGATTAGAATGAATGTAGGAACTATGCTTTACAAATGATAAACAAATAAATTACTACTAGTTTGTAGATAGTTTATAAAGGGAAAATTATTTAATTTACTAATGGTTTTTGCAATACTTAGAAAGTGTCAAACTTCTATTTATGAACATAACCAGGGCTCGACATTAAGGCTTGTCCGCTTGTCCGGGACAAGTGGATTTTTTGTAGGACAAGTGGAAGAGAAATTTACTTGTCCCACTGGACAAGTTAAAACTCAAACAAAACAAAATGCCACTCATTTCGTCAATGTTACAGAATTGAAACAAATACATATTTTACCCCACAATCCCGGGCAGCGGGTCGGCGGGCCGCTAACGTTAGACCCAGCCCGCTGTTCAGCGCATTCTCCGAAAGCGAAGCAGCATGAAAGCACGGCGAGCTAGCCGGTGTTAGTTTGCTAACTCCACCTTAACGTTACCTCCTCGCCACATCGTTCACAGAAAACAAGCTGAAAACAGAAGTCACTCATGGCGATAGCAATGTGCTTTGTGTGGATGAAGCATTATATACTTTATTATGTGCCACTCATTCCGTTTATGTTACAGATTTTACTTTACCGATTTGAAACAAATACATTAACTAACGTTAGACCCAGCAGCAGCGGGAGAGCGAACCGCTGACGTTAGACCCAGCCCACTGTTCAGCTCATTCTCTGTAAGCAATACAGCATGAAAGCACCGCGGAACCAGCAAGCCAGGCAGCCGGTGTTAGTTAGCTAACGTTAGCATGCTAACTACGCTCTAACGTTACCCCGTCCCCACATCGTTCACAGAAAACGAGCCGAATAAAGCTGTCACTCGTGGCGATAGAAGTGTGCTTTGTGCGGATGAAGCATGAAGTTAATTTGACTCTTGACGGCTGGCTCTCTGCCTCGTAACGTTACTAGCTGCTCCGCTACTCGTTTGTAGCGGATTAAATATCAGGTAATAATCAACTGTAAAGTAGCTACACCTTTTTAAAGGATCCCTTGGTAAGTGAAATTGTAGAAAGAAAAAAAAAACACGCTGACACCAACATTTAGTGGCAAAATCCATTGTTATGTCTACAAAATTATTTTAGATATAGTATAAGTTCAAGTCACCACTACCTCTGGTCAAAATATTGAATTAGTATCTCAATATATTGACTCATTATCTCAGAATATAAACAAAGAATATCAAAGTAATGAGAAACTATAAAATATTGACTTAATCTCAATATATTGGCTTAGTATTGTAATATATTGACTTAGTAACTCAACATATTGGTTCAGTATAGGCCTGTCGCGATAGTCAATAAATCGAGTTATCGCACGATAAAAAAAATGAGCTCGATAATTTTTACGGCCGCGATAATTTCCATTTGCATGCTTGTTTGTTTTCCTCGTCTCTCTCTACCAGAGAGACTGAAGGACCACTCTTGGTTCCTTAGCGTAACGAGGAGTGAACCCTCTTGTCAGTCGCATGGTCTTTGTGTGGGCGGGACTCCAGGCCGAGAGAGAGAGACAGAAAAACGGTAGTTGAGAGTTGGAGCAGGGTTTCCCGCAGCACTTTGCAGTTAAGGCGCCGTCAAAAAAATATATGCGCGATATCCACCGTGTTACTCGGCGTCCCGTTTTCTTCCTTTCATTCCAAACCACACAACTGACAACCTGCAGGTGGAGGCGGTGGAGACGGGCTCGGACATACACGCCGCTGGACTTGTCAGTCTCGCAAGCGGTTTCAGGAAAGTGGCTGCATGTGTCCGACAATGCACAGAACATTAACGGTACAAGCCTACAGCTGTCCGCGGAGTGTGGAAAAGTATGTCAGAGGTGTGTGTGTGTGCGTGTGCGTGTGCGTGTGCGTGTGCGTGTGCGTGTGCGTGTGTGTGTGTGTCTGTGTCGGCCCGCCCCCACGAAGCTCCGACCTGAAGAGGAGCAGAAGCCGTACCTTCGCCAAAATGAAGACTAAAAAACAGAACTATTTTGGTACTTACTGGCCATGTGCCATACAGATAGATTTAATTTATTAATTATATATTATTTAAATTTAATATTTAGTGTTAAATAATTGTAAAATGTAGTACAGAGTCTGTAATCTGAGAATTTACGTGTCACAAACGGCAATCCCACAACTGTACATCAGCGTGAAAGACGACATACTAAAGGAGATCAAAGACATATTGGCCCTCATTTATGAAACGTGCGTACGACCTAAAACAGGCGTACGACGGGCGTACGCCGATTCCTACGCAAAGCCCGGCATTTATCAATTTCGACGTGAGCGTACGCTGCGATCAAATCTCACGTCTGGTCTGAACTCGTGTACGCAAGTTCTCGAGTCAGTGTGGACTTGCGGTGCAGCATATAATCAGTTTAACAGGAGAAGCAGAAGTCATCAGTTGATCACATATCAGCAATGGCAGATCTGGCTCTTTTAGAAGACCTCTATGCGCCGGTCTGCAACATTGTTTTAGCCTGTGGGGTTCTGCACAACATCTCGCAGGAAAACACGGTGCCATAAATGTAGCGATGGAGCCAGATGACCCGATGCCCAGAGAGCAGTGTCCAGAACAGCCACCAACTGAGGGCTATATGAAGGAGACAGGATATTATTCCTCACTTTTAAAATGTAGCCTATAGTGTTATGTTTGGCAATGATATTCAATACAGGAAACATGACGATGCACAACATTTTTATTTATTCTTCAGGTTTTTGTTTCTCTTTCAAGTGAATGATTTATTTCTGCCATTGACCAAGTTATTTTGGCTTGTTTTTCCAGCCCCTGTGCTGTCAGGAGACAGGGTCCAGCACGAGGGGGCGGAGGACACGCGCTCTCCCTCAGCTGTTGCCTCATTCCGACAAACACGAGTAAAATAAAAGACACTGCATAAACTCCGCTACCGTGTGTTTATTTAATTATAGGTACACCTACAGTACATGTAGGCCTAATAGATTGCAATAGAAGCCTGTATATTACTATTAGGACTATATAAAATGTGTCAAGGATGTATAAATTAAATAGGCTAAACTTCAGCTGGAGTCCGATTTACTACGGCAACACTGTTGACCGCATCAGTGATCTCTTTTCATCCCGCATTCTTTCTACAGCCTTTAATACCAGTTTTCAGGCTGCCAAATAGTACACACGTTAGTGCAAATGAACCTGAGAAATCAGGGTTTCAATCTCCACCTCTGAAAAGTGTTGCTTCTCAGCCGGATTACGTCTCGCCATGTCGTAAATTGTAGGGGCGAGGCCTCAAAACCCAGAATATATTGGGGCGTGATATTTAAATGACGATCGTTTCCAGCCGCCGCATTGATCAATGTACGACCATTCTTACGCTCGGATTGGTGTGATACGAACTTTTCATGAATCCCACGTGAAGCCTGTCGTAAGATGATTTCTGCGCTCATATCTGCGCTGGTTTCTACGTTAGGTTGATAAATGAGGGCCATTGTGGATATTTAAAATGTCTTCCAGTTCCAGTGTTAATTATTCTTTAGAAATAAAAGTATATTGATCTTTGAAAAGGTGTACCTGCATTATTATATTATTATTATATATTAGATGCAAATGGTCTATCGATGACAATATTATCGTTTATCGCAATAATTTCTGGGACAATTTATCGTCCAGCAAAATTTGTAATCGTGACAGGCCTAGTTCAGTATCTCAATATATTGACTTAGTAACTCAGAATATCTCAATATATTGACATAGTAACTTAGAATATTGACTAGGAATCTGAAAGTAATGAGAAACTTTAAAATATTCACTTAGAATCTCAATATATTAACTTCTGCACACCGGCGTGCAAAGTATAATTTTGTATTATGAGTCTGGAGATCCTTTTTTCTTGTTGAAGGGGAAATCTATTCTTGGGACACATTTGTTTCTACTGTTTAAACTGAATTGTATTAATGTTGATAGTGTTTGGATTCTTTCAATGGTTTCTTCAAATTCTGCATTAGCAAAACACAAAAGAAATTATAAAATGATGAATCTTTACCCGGACAAGTGACTTTTGTTCATGGACAAGTGAAACGTAAATGTACTTGTCCGAAGGACAAGTGCCTCAAAAAGTTAATGTCAAGCCCTGATAACTTCCAAGAACCTTATTTACTATGAACAAACCATTTATGAGTGTGTATACAAATGCTTCATTCATGAGAATTAACATAGGAGCAGTGCTTTACAAATGATGAACAAAGCATTTAGCAATAGTTAGTAACTGGTTTATCATGGGAAAATTATTTCATTTCCAAATGGTTGTTTCATTATTTGTTAAGTATAAATCATGTACTTACAAACATATTTTTCAAGATAGGCTTATTTACTATGAACAAACCATTTATAACTATGTGAATAAATGCTTTACTGATGATGAATTATGTAAGATCAATTAATTAATAATGATGAAAAAAACCATTAACTAATATGCTTATTTACTATGAACAAACCATTAATAATTGTGTGAACAAATACTTTACTCATGATGAACTATGTATGAACAATTAATAAGTAATAATGAACAAACCATTAACTAATAGTTAACTAATGCTTAATAAATGATGAATTATGGATTTTAGTTATCCTGTGCACGTAGTCCAGCACTGGGATATTGAGTGTCTGTCTCTGGCTTCTGCTCTCCCACTCTCTCTTAAAGAGCTGAGAACATTGACAGAATGGCAGAAATAGTTTTTAATAAGCATCCCCCATAACTTAAGATGAAGATGCCGACCATGAACCGCAGTGTCACTGGTTCGATACCAGTCAGGGATCCCTTTCTCCCTCATTTCTAATCCTGACGAGATCATCGTCCTGCACAAATATACTAATTTGCTTGTTTTGTATCCCTGTATAAGGATAGTTCATACATTATTATATTTCATAATGAGCAAAATATGTGTGACAACACAATTAGTAAGATTTCTTCTCTCCTCTCCAGTGAGGCAGCTCTTTAATGTGTTCAGCTCTAAAACAAATCTCCTCCTATGATGAAGATCATCACTGTGATGAAAATGTTCATATTACATTTAGTGTGTTGGTGCTCTTTTGTGTGTGCCTCCTGTGAGAATCTCATTAGTTTTTCCTACCTGCAGTGTGGATTAGAGAAGCTATGGAGTCTACAAAAAAAAAACACACACGACACAAACTCACATAGGACTCACAGACCTATGTGTTGTTGATACTTTTGGCTATTCTGTAGTGTACTGTAGACCATTGAAATGCTGTAATTAAGTGTGCTGAGCATAATGCTCTTTATTAAAACTAGTGGTCAGTCTCAGCCTATTTTATGTGGTAGGAGACATTGCATTTTGTGCACAATGTGGCAGATTACAAATTAAATGTTCCCCCTGAGGTTTTGTTTTATTTATTTATTCAACCTTTTATTTACTCACAACCTGTGATATCTAATTCCAAGGATGAAGCAGATTTAATTCATGTACCCAACATTTTTAATCATAACACTGAAAATCTACTTTAAGTTGACATTAATTGGCTCTTGCTGAAGGACATCCAAACACTTTTGGTGGTAGAGTCTCCAGTGACATAAAGAGTAATGCACAGCTTCAGCACACTTACACAGACCCTTCTACATTCAGAAAATTCCTGTGGTGTTTGAGCCAAAATGATTTTGTCTGGTTGAAATGGACTCCAGCGTCTTCGCAGTTGTTCTCTCGGTTGCTCCGTGCTGTGTGATTGATGGAGCAATTACTCCATGAAATGGTCCAACATTACATCCTCCACCTGGTCTTTATGTCAGGCCCTTCAGTGGAACAGACCTTTTATGGTCATTGTTCTACAGCCCCACACTGTTTAAATTATCAAACGCATAATCCAACACAGTCCAAAAGCTTAATGTTTGTACAGGATAGATTTCTCCTTCTTTGATAAAGGTACAGCTATCTGGGATGCTAATTTGATGACATACAGCCCTGCGTCTATTATTGAAGGAGGACTTGTTTAGTGCTTGACCAAAATAAAAATAAAAAACCTATACAGGTGTGATGTCTTGTCTGCAACAGCAACACTTTTCATGTTCAAAAGTTGTCATGGTTGAATTTACTGCTAATTTTGCCTCTTCATTTTTCTTATTAAATATTTCAACTTGGAAGCCACTAATCTGTTGACGCACATCGTTGATATACTTCACATTCCCTGCATGAGTGCAAATGTAAGGACACACATATAGATGCACTTACATCAACATCTACGCCTGCTTTTTGAGTGGGTGGCAGGAAAGCGCTTTCAGCGATCATGTAAAGCAAGAGCATCTGGTCCTGTCACAGGCTTCAGGAAACAGCAGATCGGAGAGAAGAGCTGGCCTTAAATCCCTTCAGACTGTCAGCTCCCTGAGAGTCTCACACAATCTGGCTGGAGACGGTATATTGTAGGGCCTGAGAGGAAGCGTATAGCTCCAATGTGAAGATAATGAAGTTATTACATGTAATGCCAAATCAGACTTGTGTAGACTGATAGAGAAAACACTTTAGAAACCCATCCATCCATCCATCCATCTTCGTCCGCTTATCCGGTGTCGGGTCGCGGGGGGAGCAGCTCCAGCAGGGGACCCCAAACTTCCCTTTCCCGAGCAACATTAACCAGCTCCGACTGGGGGATCCCGAGGCGTTCCCAGGCCAGGTTGGAGATATAATCCCTCCACCTAGTCCTGGGTCTTCCCCGAGGCCTCCTCCCAGCTGGACGTGCCTGGAACACCTCCCTAGGGAGGCGCCCAGGGGGCATCCTTACCAGATGCCCGAACCACCTCAACTGGCTCCTTTCGACGCAAAGGAGCAGCGGCTCTACTCCGAGCTCCTCACGGATGAGTGAGCTTCTCACCCTATCTCTAAGGGAGACGCCAGCCACCCTCTTGAGGAAACCCATTTCAGCCGCTTGTACCCTGGATCTCGTTCTTTCGGTCATGACCCAGCCTTCATGACCATAGGTGAGGGTAGGAACGAAAACTGACCGGGTAGATCGAGAGCTTTGCCTTCTGGCTAAGCTCTCTTTTCGTCACAACGGTGCGATAGATTGAATGCAATACCGCACCCGCTGCGCCGATTCTCCGACCAATCTCCCGCTCCATTGTCCCCTCACTCGCGAACACAACCCCAAGGTACTTGAACTCCTTCACTTGGGGTAAGGACTCATTCCCTACCTGGAGAAGGCATTCCATCGGTTTCCTGCTGAGAACCATGGCCTCAGATTTAGAGGTGCTGATCCTCATCCCAACCGCTTCACACTCGGTTGCGAACCGATCCAGTGAGTGCTGAAGGTCGCAGGCCGATGATGCCATCAGGACCACATCATCTGCAAAGAGCAGCGATGAGATCCCCAGCCCACCAAACTGCAACCCCTCCCCACCCCGACTATGCCTCGATATCCTGTCCATAAATACTACAAACAGGATTGGTGACAAAGCGCAGCCCTGGCGGAGGCCAACCCTCACCTGAAACGAGTCCGACTTACTACCGAGAACCCGGACACAGCTCTCGCTTTGGTTGTACAGAGATTGGATGGCCCTGAGAAGAGACCCCCTCACCCCATACTCCCGCAGCACCTCCCACAGTATCTCCCGGGGACCCGGTCATACGCCTTCTCCAAATCCACAAAACACATGTAGACCGGTTGGGCATACTCCCAGGCTCCCTCCAGGATCCTTGCGAGTGAAGAGCTGGTCCGTTGTTCCACGACCAGGACGGAATCCGCATTGTTCCTCCTCAACCCGAGGTTCGACTATTGGCCGAACCCTCCTTTCCAGCACCTTGGAGTAGACTTTACCAGGGAGGCTGAGAAGTGTGATACCCCTATAATTGGCACACACCCTCTGGTCCCCTTTTTTAAAAAGGGGAACCACCACCCCAGTCTGCCACTCCTTTGGCACCGTCCCAGACTTCCACGCAATGTTGAAAAAGGCGTGTCAACCAGGACAGCCCTCCACACCCAGAGCCTTGAGCATTTCTGGACGGATCTCATCAATCCCGGGGCTTTGCCACTGTGTAGTTGTTTGACTACATCAGTGACTTCCGCCTGGGAAATCGGCGACAATCCCCCATTATCCTCCAGCTCTGCCTCTAACATAGAGGGCGTATTAGTCGGATTCAGGAGTTCCTCAAAGTGCTCCTTCCACCGCCCTATTACCTCCTCAGTTGAGGTCAACAGTGTCCCATCCTTACTGTACACAGCTTGGATGGTTCCCCGCCCCCCCTGAGGTGGCGAACAGTTTTCCAGAAGCACTTTGGTGCCGACCGAAAGTCCTTCTCCATGTCTTCTCCAAACTTCTCCCACACCCGCTGCTTTGCCTCTTTCACGGCAGAGGCTGCAGCCCTTCGGGCCCTTCGGTACCCTGCAACTGCCTCCGAGTCCTCCGGGATAACATATCCCGGAAAGACTCCTTCTTCAGTCGGACGGCTTCCCTGACCACCGTTGTCCACCACGGTGTTAGTGGGGTTACCGCCCCTTGAGGCACCTAAGACCCTAAGACCACAGCTCCTCGCTGCAGCTTCAGCAATGGAAACTTTGAACATTGTCCACTCGGGTTCAATGCCCCCAGCCTCCACAGGGATGCACGAAAAGCTCCGCCCGGAGGTGTGAGTTGAAAGTCTGTTGGACAGGGGCCTCCTCCAGACGTTCCCAATTTACCCGCACTACACGTTTGGGCTTACCAGGTCTGTCCAGAGTCTTCCCCACCCTCTGACCCAACTCACCACCAGATGGTGATCGGTTGACAGCTCTACCCCTCTCTTCACCCGAGTGTCCAAAACATACGGCCTCAGATCAGATGAAACGATTATGAAATCGATCATTGACCTTCGGCCTAGGGTGCTCTGGTACCAGGTACACTTATGAGCATCCCTATGTTCGAACATGGTGTTCGTTATAGACAATCCATGACTAGCACAGAAGTCCAACAACAAACAACCACTCTGGTTTAGATCAGGGAGGCCGTTCCTCCCAATCACGCCTCCAGGTGTCTCCATCATTGCCCACGTGTGCGTTGAAGTCCCCCAGCAGAACAATGGAGTCCCCCACTGGAGCCCCATGCAGGACTCCAGTCAAGGTCTCCAAGAAGGCCGAATACTCCGAACTCCTGTTTGGTGCATATGCACAAACAACAGTCAGAGTTTTCCCCCCACAACCCGCAGGCGTGGGGAGGCGACCCTCTCGTCCACCGGGTAAACTCCAACACAGCGGGCGCTCAGCCGGGGCTTGTGAGTATCCCCACACCCGCCCGGCGCCTCACACCCTGGGAACTCCGGAGAAGAAAAGAGTCCAACCCCTATCCAGGAGTATGGTTCCAGAACCAAGACTGTGCGTGAGGTAAGCCCCACCAGATCTAACCGGTAGCGCTCCACCTCCCGCACCAGTTCCGGCTCCTTCCCCACAGAGGTGACGTTCCACGTCCCCAGAGCCAGCGTCTGCTGCCCGGGTCTGGTCCGTCGAGGCCCCTGACCTTCACTGCCACCCATGTGGCATCGCACCCGACCCCAACGGTTCCTCCCACAGGTGGTGGGCCCATGGGATGGAGAGGGAGTTGCCACGTAGCTTGTTCGGGCTGTGCCCGGCCGGGCTCCGTGGCAAACCCGGCCACCAGGCGCTCGCCGACGAGCCCACCGTCTGGGCCTGGCTCCAGACGGGGGCCCCGGGCTTCCTCCGGGCAGGGTCACTCCATCTCTGCTTAGCTTTTTCATTGGGGTTTTTGAACCATTCTTTGTCTGGCCCCTCACCTGAGACCACTTTGCCTTGGGAGACCCTACCAGGAGCACAAAGCTCCAGACAACACAGCCCTCAGGTTCACAGAGACACACAAACCTCTCCACCACGATAAGGTGATGGTTCACGGAGAGGCTTTAGAAACCCCTGGTGTTTAAATCCATTGTATAGACAAACCAATTTTGGCTATTTGAGAATGATGTGTTGAGGTTCGTATTCAACATGTGGAGGGTGTTAATGTCGTGCACTTTTGTCTTCCTGGAGAAGACTTTAAATGAGCCACACTGAATGCTTCATTTGGTTTGGGGTCCTTTTAGCCTTTGAATTAAGTGTTAATTAGAGAAGAAATGATGTGTGGCAAAGAGATTAGAATAATCTCCTCCTCCAGGTGTCCAACCTCCATTACACACCGGCAATAATCTCACCATAGCCAGTGTATGTCCTTGAATATTCAACTGAAACCAATTTCAAATTTTTGTTTAATTTTCTCTCCAGAAAAGATTTTAAGGTCACACATTACTTTGATAAATCTCCTATTCAGCACGGAACTCTTTAAACAAGGTATTGACAGGACATTTCACAAAAAAACATACATGGTTCAAACATTTACAGTATATTCCAAACCACATTGTAAAATGTGTCAGCCTTTATGTTGTTGGATATGTGTCTAGCATATTAATGTCTACCATGAATAATCTGTTTGGATAGCAAGACAGAAAGTAATTCTTTTCTTTAGAGCTTTGTTGTAGTCAAGAGCAATTTTCTGAATCAGGATGCTTTCTTTGCCTTTTTGCCGTATAGCCAATTCTTTACACTGCAGATCTCTGATATTTTGCACACTGACGTGGTCAGGATTATAAATGGAGAAGAAAGAGAGAGAAAGATACAGTGAGGACAAAGCGAAGAAGTAACTCATCTTGACATAGATTTATCTCTGCACTTCAGAGGCTCAAAGTCAGAATTGATTTTCTTTACTCCATTTTCACAAAGAAATAATTCTCACACTACATTATTTCCTAGTACATGACACCATCGATGTTCTGACCAGCATACCTCCATGGAGAACATTATAGATACTCTGCTTAAAGGGTAACTATCGTATTTTTTTCAACCTGGACTATTTCCCTATGTTTTTGAATCTAAGTGACAGATGGGAACAACAATCTTTGACATTGGTCCAGTAATAAACAAGGTTGCTGCAATCGGCAGCGACGAAACAAGCTACAATTTACGTTAATAGGCTTGTATTTACAATTATGTAAATAAACTTTTTTGCTTTTTTAAATGGAGTCTGGTGGGTTTAGCGCTAGCCACTTCAAAGCTGTTTCTGATTAAACAGAAAGGTCTCAAAGAGGTTTTTAAGGTCTATCTCTGAAGGGATCCGTTCCATAATGTTGTGAGACACTTAGAATATTAATCTGAGCCTGTCAGTGGCAAAATGAGCACTTTTGTGAAGGTAAATACAAGCTGGATAATTGCCCTATTAACTTACATTGTAGCTTGTTTTGCCACTGCCGACTGCAGCGATCTCGCTTAATACTGGACCAATGTCAAAGATTGTTGTTCCCATCGGTAACTCAGACACAAAAACATAGGAAAATAGGGTTGAATAAAACGGTAGTTACCCTTTAATACACTTGGTTTGGTGTACTTTGGGGTACAACATACCCTCTCACCACTGAAGCATATCCGTCCCTACAAATCTTAACTACAAAAATAAGTTTTGTTTAGCAGCAGAGTTGTCTTTACTCTGACTTTAAAGGCTAATTAACAAAGCATTTGTACACATCTGGCCCTTTACGTCTGCAATAACAGCTAGACTAAGTCATATTTCCCAAAAAGCACATTTCATTATCGAGCACATGCATTATTGTGGTGTGCTGTTCCTGGCAACCTGTCCTCACCCAGAAAATGACCCTGTAGGTCACTTGTGCAAGCAGCTCATACAAACTCAAATTTACATTTGTTGTCAGGCAGCAAACTCTCGTGACTGTGGTAATTTTGCAAGAGCAAACGAGGAAGCGAGGTGACAAAATATAAGGGCACCAAAGGCAGGTTGTGGGTGGGGGGAATGGGATGGGTCAAACAAACAGGACTTTCACTGAGGAGACTGGGGTTTGTGTCCATGTGAAACCAAAAGTTAACTATTTCTTTTTGAAACTAACAGAGTTTTATAGACTTTTGTCTGTGACGCAATGATGTCCATGATGTCACGTTACATCCCCATTTAAGTAGCTTAATGTGACTCATTTTAAGCCAATGTTTTACTAACCCTAAGTATCTTTGCTGCCTAAACTTAACTAGTTCCAATTCACAACGTTTACTACGTGTTTAAAAGTGCGACCGTTACCTTAAATACAACTGTCACGTGATTGATACGGCCACTGTGCGGCCGTATCAAGGCGTTTTAATAAAAGACTCATATTTGTCATTTTGGGAGCCATTTGAAATCGACCTATTCTGTCCCATAGGTATGAGCATGTGTTGGTTCCTAGAGTTTCCTTTGGCTTTGTTTCTCTCTGGAGAGTGCTTTCTCAAAGCTGCTCCCTGCCAAGTAAATTGTTTCATTAACCTGAATGAAAATTAATTATGGATACTTCAGGGTCACCCAAAGAGAAATAAGTGGTTTCCTCATCAATTCCCTGCTTATTTATTGCCCTACACACTGAGCTTGGTCCAAGGTCGGGACAGGTGCAACAAAGTGGAAGTTGCATGCAAATATAGTAGTGTAAGGAAAGGTGTTGATGTTTTGAAAGAAACCCACTAAGAATAGCCATGTTAGTTTAGGCAGGGCCACATCACCCTTTCAGTAATTCCATGTGTAGCTTCTACAAATAGGCAGTCAGTCAAAATGTCACTGTTGTATTAATAACAAGAAAAAAATGAATACGTAATGAAAATGTTCCATACCACATCCCCCAAAACATATCCTGTATTAAATGTACAGTATGTGCATTTCCCGAACTTATTGGAAACTGAAATTAATTCATATTAGTAATGTAAAATCTTCCACCAGGGACTAATCCATTTTCCAAGAGGTTCTGCTCTCAGTCATGTGGGATTAAGATGTTTTTTCACCACTGAACCTCATTCAACTCTCTTTATACTTTCTCTTTTTTACTGTGAAGACGACATCTCAAATGAAATCCATCCATTTTCATCATTATCACTGCATTTTAAAACATTTGTCGCACATTCATCTTTTAAAGTCTTACAGTCAGATTTTGATACTGAACCATTTTACTCTTAAATGTCAACCCTTTAAGCTATAGAGAAAGTTATCAATATCTGCACTGAGCCATATTACATTAATTTCTCAGGTTTCTGTAGACAACTGAAGTGTCATCAGATGTGACAAATGCAGTGTGACTCCTGCTGCAGGGTGTAAGGCAAATAAGAACCAATAAAACACTCTGTAGCTGTAAAACTGTAAAAGGGAGAAGAAAGAGTCCAATAAAATGTCACAGCACCATGGAGGGAGACAGCAGCAGGACCACCACTGTAGGCTAACATCTCTATTTAGCAAGGGCCAAAGCATGTAGTATGTACAGAGACTGCAATGTGTTGTGTGGTATATCATTGGTGAGATGAGGAAACATCAAATCTTTGATTAATTAATTTATATACAATATCAGTGTTGCTAGCTTTACCCACTATTTTATTTCATTCATTTTGTAACTAAGGCTGTGTCCGAAATCACCCACTACTCCCTACTCCATATATAGGGAGTACATTGGCAAAATGAAAAAAACACTTTCGGACACTACTCAGGGCATTTTTTCGGCTCCGTTATTTACGCCAATGCTGTCGCACGATTAAAATGTGTCAGATCAACCTCGGATGGTGGTACATCCGTAATAAATACTGACATAAATACATATTACTGTATCACCTAGTCACGCTGCTTTCTCTCCTCTCGTTTTTTTTCCATTCACCATAATGCATGACGGTACATAGGGCTTGGTTGAGTGACCATCAATATCTTTTCACTTTTCACAAAAGTTGTGGGATGCTTTGAGTCCATTATAGGGTGAACTATTTCTCACTTCACATTCGGACAGCACTACAAAATGGCAAACTAACTATATATTGCACTATATAGTGAGTAGGGACTGATTCCGGCTATCTACATTTTAAACCACTACAACATGGATAGAGGTCATGGAAAAGGGCTGATCTTAAAAAAATATATATATATAAAAATATATATATATATATATATATATATATATATATATATATATATATATATAAGAAAAGACACAAAATAAGACTTGAACTGACCTCTTTTTCCTACAGAACGGAGTTATTGTGTTGGATAAATATCAGGGTCAGTTTAGTTCTCTTTCACAGTTCACCACATTTAAAAGCTCCCTCTTTGCTGTCCCCTCTCTGCTTGAATAGGTTACATGTCTGTGCTGGAAAAAGCACTGTAGTGGATAGGCTTTTTAGAGTTTGTTAGAGCAGGTTGGTGTAACAAGGCTGATATACAGTAGCTGATTATTCTATTTTTTCAGGATTTAATTCTTGGTTATACATGTGTCAGCAGCTCTAAAATTGAGGCTCTGTTTGCTTTTTCTCAACATTACAAGAGGCTGGTGGAAGCTGAGCACTGTATCCTGCGTCTCTCAGTGTACATTAAATAATTACAGTTACTTTGTCACTCTGACAGTTTAAAGACTCCTTTTGGCAGCAGCTGAATGCCAAAGGTTTCTTGTGACATGAAGACATTTTGTGGCCAATTTGTTTCTTTCCTGCTTTCATAATCTGTTCAAAATAAGACAAAGACACAGTAATGAAACCTCTGATCTAAGAAAAGACACAATTAAGACACAATTCACACATCTTATGATTACACAACCATCCCATAGTTCTTACTGATCTCAAACCATCTCACTTAGGTAAACTCAGGTTTCGTAGTCCAAACCCAGTTTTTAAAAAAAACAAAACATATATTAACATTTTTTTCAAAATCTTCTCCCAGATTTGGACAAACCTTAACGTGGTTAAAATTTAAAGTAGCTCCAGGATAAATCTCCTGGGTGATCCAGCCAATAAAATCAAGTTGCATTAACTACAGCACATTTCAAATTGTGATCTTGCCGTCACTCCTTTCCTCCCTCCTCCTCATCAATGATCTATTTAGTGAATATCTTTCCCCCAGCACAGTATGCTTGTTTGAGTCTCCACCATGAAAGGGTCAGTCTTCCACAATTAACTTTGACCTTAGTAGAAACTCTGGAGCTGAAGTATCCTAAACAAACTGACTTCATATCCTCTGAGCTATTCAGGCGGGGGTTTTGCAGGACTCTTTTAGACTAACTGATACAGACAGCTCCACTCTGGCTCTGGTTAATCTACTAAATAAAGCGGACAGCTGAAGACCGTGTGAGAACAATATAGCTGAAGGGGGGTGGGCAGGTGGGTGTTTTACAGCAATACAAAAATGTTTTGTCTTGTTACATAGTGCCAAAGGTCAAATAATTTTGACTTAAAGTTAAATTTAACCAAGTGAAAATAACTTATGTTTTAATATCCCAATAGCTACACAGTACACAAATCCCATCTCTGGGCTAGATTTATCAAGCAGTTTGCGCCTGTTTCCAGGCGCTAATTGGTCGCAAAGACGGACGTAACCAATGTGGGCTATTTACGGACAGGGCGCACTTGGGTAAAATCGCAGATTGTCTGCCACATGAGCGAGAAGAGACAAGTCGCGCTTTCAATATGCGTTCGTGGGAGGGTCGTGGGGAAAGTGGGAGTTCCACCCAAAAAGGTGGGAGGATAAGTGCAAAGTGCGCCTAATTATATATTCCGTGGTATTTACAAAGACTGTCAGTAAGAGCGCACCTCTATTCTGCGGGGGAAATTCTCCGCCTCTTAAAAGCAGGTCTAAACCAGCCGCAATCGAGTTTCCTCGTAGACCTTTATGCCGCTGGTGAAATGGCAACAGTAATTTGAGCAAGACGAAGACCTAGGCGAGGCTGAAAATATTTTTAACACAAGAATCACACTTTGTCAGTGAACAACACATCATTTAGCGTTACAGATCAAGCAGCCATGCAATATTAGAGTTACTGGAAGAAATCAAAGATGACATTGAATCACCCACTCAACGTTCACATTCCATTCCAGCAGTTGTTAAACTCCTCGCTACATTACAAATATTGGCAGCAGGATCATTTCAAACAGTCATAGCATCAGCAGTGGGAATATCGCAGTCTGCACTCAGCCATATCATAGCACAAGTACCGCTTCGCTACAGCGCAATTTACGGTATAGTGGGCGGAGAAAGACGCTGATTGCCTGATGGGTGTCAGGGTTGATAAATACTACGCAAAATGTGGAAGCATAGCGTGCGCTATTACCGAACTCGCATAAACAGACGCAGCGCAAACTGCGCTAGTGTTAGAAAATTAGGCCCTCTGTGTTTAGACACATACTGTAGGCGCCTCTCTGTATTTTCAAAGGGGACTAATAATAACCTAATGTATCCACGAAGTTCCACTTCCGGGATTGCTCCGGTGCTGCCGGAAATTCTGCCGGATCACGCTCTTTTCCCCCCAAATGTCCGTTACCTTACTCTTTCTTTGTGTTGGAATTTTTCAACTCCGGAGGATTTTTGAGAACTATGGTTATCTGCTCTTCAGATCTCTGCAGGGTTAAATCCAGACAGCTAGCTAGACTATCTGTCCAATCTGAGTTTTCTGTAGGACAACTAAATCAACTTTTGAACGTACACGTTCTGCCAAAACAAGTTCCTTCCCGAGGCTATTTTGCAGCGGCACCGTGGCTCTGTTGGGCGCTTAGTGCCGCCCACGATGATTGTGATTGGTTTAAAGAAATGGCAATAAACCAGAGCTCGTTTTTCTCCCATCCAGGAATGCTGTGTGGACTAGCCAGACCCTTCTTTGCAACGCTGTGGAGGAAGGTCTGACAAAGCATAAATACACCTATTTAGATATTATATATATTATATATATTATAACCTATTTTATAATTTGCAAAGCATATTCATGACTGATGTTTACCTGTGCATTTTCAGAAGATTTATTAAGGTACCAATGTAAGTAACCGCCACCCAATAGGTGAAACAGCCAAACGTCCACATAGAGCCAGAAAAAGCTGTGTGTATTTTTATATATGACACGATGAGGAGTAAGCAGTCAGAAATGCAGGATTAATCTCATGCCACATGAATGCTAAAATTACACTTGAACATCTGAATTGCAATGCTGCATTGACAGCACTATTCTTCTGTTGTTGTTATTCGTAAAGGTTCACTAAAACTGGAACCCTGAACACAATACGTAGACATTATGTGGGGTAAGATTTTGTGCACTAAGACAAGGTTAGTGTAAATGTGGCTGCAGAGGCAGTGGCAGCGTGATTTTATAATCAACATTTGAAAGCCGTGGACTTCTTTGCATGGGATGTGTAGCCTTGTTTGTATCGGATAATTCGTCATGTTTATGACTCCATCCTCTGCTCTGCTCCTTCAGCCTCTCTGAGGTCTCCAGCAGGCAGCTGTGTTCTGCTCCCTAAAGCAGCTGCTTAGTCTACAGGTAAACACAAAGGTTGTTTTCCACATGACATTCACGCCTCCACACAGAATGTAATGTTTGCATATAATATTATGCACAGACGCAGACACGCGCACACACACACACACACACACACACACACACACACACACACACACACACACACACACACACACACACACACACACACACACACACGTAAACTGCACATCACACAGCGGTGTACACTTAGTACATTGTAGGCACACTACTACATACAGAGAATGAGGGAATAGGAATATGTTTAGTTTAACACTGATTCATGTTTCTGTTGATTTATGTTGGAGTCTGGTTGGTAAAGTAACTTTCAGCATGTTGCGGCCTTCTGCCGTCACACAAGTTAATGAAAATGATGTTCAGAAGACACAAAGATGAGTTGTTGAACGTTATGATGAAGCAAGCTGTTTATTTTAATCAGCCACCCTGACACCGCAGGAAGTTGGATGCTGCTGAGCTTCTGCTGTTGCATATCAGTGTGTGAAATTGTGTGTGTGTGTATATATATATATATATATATATATATATATATATATATATATATATATATATATATAAAAATAAATAACATGATGTGATACTCTGTGAGGAGTTACAGAGAAGAAAAGTATAAATGTGTTAGTCAGATTTTGATGAGATAGTGAATGTTTTGGTAACACCTTCTAAAGTAAGCAAGTTGTTCTCTCTCACACAATGTGTCTCTGTCACTCTGTTCTGGCTTTCTAAACAAAACTTGATAAGCGGTGGCAGTTATTTGTATGGTAATTCACCAAGGAAACACATCACACATACTTAGAATTCAGGGAAATGGAAATTAGATTTGCTCAGGTGTGTGTGTGTGTGTGTGTGTGTGTGTGTGTGTGTGTGTGTGTGTGTGTGTGTGTGTGTGTGTGTGTGTGTGTGTGTGTGTGTGTGTGTGTGTGTGTGTGTGTGTGTGTGTGTGTGTGTGTGTGTGGTAAATTTACATACTGATACAGCATGGATGATTGTAAGTAGTGGAATAACTGTTGATCTGTATGAGGCTACATCTGCCAGACTTTGTGTCCACTCCAGAAAAAACTCTCCACTTGTGAACTGAAGTGATTCAGTCGCCCTGACACTAAACAGCTGTGGGCTACAGCCAATGGGACATGAAGGGGAGGCAGCAGATGAAAGACTGCTGCTTTACTCAAGAGTATGATCTCAACAGGCCAGGCTGAGTGTCTGTGCAGCAGGAACAGCATTACACTTTAAGCCCTGGGCCTGGGACGTAGACCGGTAGCTGGAATAGGATGATACCAGATAATTGAGAGGAAGGAAAGAACTGAAAGAATGGAAGAGGACATGTACAAAAGACGAGGAAGGTGTTTGAGATGGATTGGAGCAAAAACTTTTATACCTGACAAAGTGGTCCTCCAAAACAAACAGTGTTGTGGAAATTGTGGTTTCAGACCTGACAAAGAGATGATCAGAGGGGGGAGTGGTGGAGAGATTGGACAGGGAACGGAAAATAAACACAGACAAAAGGAAATGGGAAGAAAGGCAAAAAAAGAAGAAGATAAGAATGATTAGAGGAAGCAAGATGGGCATGTAATGAATAGATTTTTAACCTCATATGGCCTCTTCAATCTTGGTCAGCTTTATATTTTGCCTCTCCATGACTCTGATGGATTATGCGTATTTAGAGCTGCTTTAAGTTCCATTAGGGAAAGCGGGACATACAGACTGCATCAAATACAGTAGCTTACATTTTGACAACAGACCGAACTTCTGGTAATTATTATAATTAAATGAGACGTTTTTTGTTCATTGAAGGTTTAATTTACACACCCAGTGTAATAATTACATGGTTTTCACAGTAATAAGTGGGTCTTTTACTTTTTACTCAAACACAGTGCTTAATGATTTTAATAATACGCACTGACTTCCAGATTTCCGGCAGTGATAATGTAATGAGGGCAGGTGGAAAGCAGCTGAATTCCCCCTTGGCCTGTGCCCATGACACAGATAGCCTGACACTTTAGATATATTCTAGTGTTGATGACAACAAACACTGTTGTGTTCCACTGGTGATTGTTGTAAATCTCCATTTCTGTCACTAAGATACATGAACAGGATCCTCCCATGCTGTTGCCCTATTATTTTACCTTCCCCATCATGTAACTAGGACAAAAAGTATGGATTTCCCACAACATCAATTTCAAAAACAATTGTGCTCAGTTGGGCAGAATTATCCAGCATGTCAGACATGATTACGGTAATGTCTTGTGAATAATGATCATCTATCTACTCAGCCTGTTTTTGCACATGCTAAGTTTGAATATCTCTTCTTCTACTGTTTGTGAACATCTGTCATCATGGCACCAGCAGTGTGACATTGTGGTCCTTGTACACAAATTGAAGTTGAAGAGTTGTGATTCAGGTTATGGTATTTCCTGAGTGGGAAGGAGACTCTCAGCAGTCAGACCACACGCATTCAGTATCTTGTTATCCATTCTTCTTCTGCTTTGCCATCTTTCATTCGCTTTTTCACTTTGGGGAACTGTGGAATCTTTTCATATGTTTGTGTTCTCCACATACACTAGGTACAGTTGAACGTCAATTTTCTGGATATTCTCTCAGAGGTAATGATGCCATCCATTGCTCTTCTTAATGCAATCCATTTAACATATTGTAAATCAAAAGGGCAGATGCATTTCTGCTGTTTAGATGGATGAGTTGTTTCAGCACTTATCATTGAGATGCAAATTATGTCAGACCATGCATTTTAAAGTGTGTTCATGCTAGAGAGAGAGAGAGAGGGAGAGACAAAGAGAGAGACTTAAGCTTGATTTATGGTTCTGCGGAGGTTCCATGCAGGGCTTTTTATACTTGTGCTTTGGTGTGTGCGTCGAGCCAGAGTGCGTGTGTGTGCGTGTGTGTGTGTGTGTGTGTGTGTGTGTGTGTTGTGTGTGTGTGTGGGAGTTGGTGATAGAGAGAGGGAGAGATTGAAGGTGATTAGCTTCAGAGTGAGTAGCGACTCTAGAGTCATAGTGAGAGAAACAAAGTGTCTCCCCTCCCCTGCTTTCTGACCACGGTGGATAATCTGTAACAGGAAAAGTTAACCCTCTCCTTGTTTTCATGTTGTTTATGGAGAAGGAGAACCAGGAAATGAGTAGGGGAAATTCAACACTACCAAGCCACAGCCGAGCGACGTACGTCGAGAGGTGCATGTCACGCTACGGCGTAGGTTCGTGTCTCCACGTACAGTGCGGCTCATGAGTATAGGAACCCATGCAAGTTGACTAAAAAGAGGAATAAAAAATCAATTTCCGGAGAAAACAAACCCATGTGACGCATTCGTCCAATCAGCTGCCGGTTTTCATTTCTTGGGCAACAATACAGAGTAGCACCGCCTGTTGTTATGAAGAAGTATTACGTTTCTCAAGTTGGTGTCGCCTCAATGTGTCTCGAGGCAGTTTTTTGGACCTCGAGGACGCAACTGATCATTTCCACTGGCTTTTCTGCCGAGGGTTGGCCGTCTGGTTGGTGTGTAACCACTTTTAATTGAAAAAATTAGGAAAAATCTAACCTTTGAGAACACCAATTTTCTTCTTAAAATACAGGGGGCATAAGTATAGACACCCCTATGTTAAATTCCCATAGAGGCAGGCAGATTTTTATTTTTAAAGACCAGTTCTTCCATGGATCTAGGATACTATGCATCCCTTGGCCTTTGAAATTAAAATAGCCCCACATCATCACATGCCCTTCACCTTACCTAGAGATTGGCATGGGGTAATTTCCATAAAATCATCTCACAATGCAAATCAAACCAGCTATTAGGCTAACTGAAATAAAACCATGCCAATCCCGGCATAGATTTTATGTAGAAGTATAAACCAAGCTTTAGAGCTGCTTGAATCTTGTGTGTATTAGGGTTGTGTGTTTAATTATATTACAGTAAAGTCACAATTTCCATTAATACTTCTATACAACATCATTAATGAGTTGATGATTAGGTGGTCGTGTTAATCACAAGAAGAACAACTGTGATATACATTAAGCACTGACAGGGCCAATGTTAGATTTGGTAAGAAGAGGTTGATCAGTTGGGCTTCTAATATCTCTTACAGATATGAAATAAATAAATAAATGAACTTGAACACCACTTATTGAATGAGAAGCCTCTCTGTAGTTCAGTTCTTGTGTGGTCTGAGGTTTCCTCTTAATCCATATTATATCCTAGAGAGAAGCCACTCACTAAAGTCTCATTACTCTTTAAAAGTCACCATGAAATATTCACATTCACAAGGTAGGGAGGATCTCAAGGAAGAGCTGCTGGAAAAATCGTATTTGATGATGATTATGAAATATTCATAATCATGAATAAAATCACAGTGGGTTTTTGTGTGATTGTGGATTATCAGATAATTATTTCAGACATAGATTAGCTGGAAAATCCACCTTCAGACAAGCAAACCTTGTTTCAACCCAAAAGCTATAAAAAAGGATCTTTTTTAAACAAGAACATATAACAGCAGAATAACACTGCTTTAGACATCCTCTGCTCCCATCAGTATGCAGTATACACTGTGTTGTATGATGCATCAGTCCTGCTCTGTCATCTGTGAGTTTTTGTCTCCATGCTGTCAGTATTCTCAGTGTGCTGTGTGGTGTCTGTCACACATTAATGTTAATGGAGGCTGTGGAAATGTTTATCCCACTCTGTTGCGCTGGAGCTCTGACTTCTGAATCTGCTCTCATCTTGTGATTTTAAAAGAAAATCAGACAAAATCTCAATGCCTTCTGTCTAAAGAGTCCGATGTCCTGCCACGTCTAAACTTTACAAATCCACTCTCTTTGTTAAATATTGGGGAGAGAGAGAGAGAGAAAGAGAGAGAGAGATGAAAAAAAATTATATTAAAAATATACTTTAATAAAGTGTACTAAGTATATTTTCTGAATTTTGTACTATTTTCGTCAAATCCAAGTATAGTTAAGTGTATTCAATTATGTATTAACTTCAACTTAACATCTATTTGACTACACTCCAAGTGTAAATAGTATACTAAAATGGAACAACTTCTTTTAAACTTCAAGTGCACTAAAATACACTAATGAAAATCAAGATTCATGAGCAATTAAGCACACTTACAGTACAATTGCATTGTATTGCTATTCTTATTGAAATACACTTAAAAAGGCATTGCAGCGCAACTTATAGTTGTGTTTAAGTATATTTTGTGCATACTGCTATCATACTTATAATTACTATAAACTATGTTAATTTAGTATGCCTCTGTAATATTTCAAGTGATCTACAAATGCACTTCATAACTATATTTAGTGCTTTTAAAGTGTCCCACTATGACAATAATAATGTGTTTGAAGTGACGTTCAATTACAACCTAAACATCATAAACACATACTTTCAGTGCAATGTTATTATAGTGTAAGGTAGAAACAAATAATTTGAAGTATATTTCATCTGTACTTTTATCCCCATTTTGTTATACTTAAGCATGAATGTTGCTATTACACTACAAGTGTATTATATTACAATTCAGTTCAAGTGCATTACATCAACAGATTACAAATTGCATTTCAGAAAAGGATCTTTATTATTGACACAAAAGTAAAACACAAAAGAAAATATTGGCAAAAGCAGGACCCTTGAACAGTTAAGGCAACGTCAAAAAAAAGAGAGAGAAAAAAAAAGAATATGAGCGATATCTGTTGTGCTCGAACATACACGCCGCTGTGGCCGATGTCTTGCAAGCGGTTTCAGGAAAGTGGCGCCAGTGTTTGTGTGTGCGCACATGTGTGTGTGTCGGCCCACCCCCGCGAAGCTCCGACCTGAAAAACAGAACTATTATGGTAAAAATATTTACTCGCCATGTGGCAGATAGCCACATAGATATAGATAGATATAATTTATTAATTATATGTTATTATTTAAATGTAATATTTATTTTTTAATAAATAATTGTTAACAGCAGTACAGAGTCTGCAGTTTATCGCACAAACACTCAAGGAATAATGCAAACATTTGACGGTCCGTACCAATTGCCTGGGGGAACATTCGTGCCACAAACGGCAATTCCACAACTGTACAACAGTGTGAAAGACGACATAGCCTACTAAAGGAGATCAAAGACATATTGTGGATATTTAAAATATCTTCTAGTTCTAGTGTTAAAAATTCCTTAGAAATAAAAGTTTATTGATCTTTGAAAAAGTGTACCTGCATTATTATGCCATTATCATTATATTAGATTAAAATGGTCTCAGGACGACAAGATTATGGTTTATCACAATAATTTCTGGGACAATTTATCGTCCAGCAAAACTTGTTATCGTGACAGGCCTACTCGCTTTATACTGGACCAATGTCGAAGATCGTTGTTCCCATCAGTAACAACAACAGAGGAACATAGGGTCCAAGTTGAAAAACCCGAAGTTACCCTTTAAATTGTGCACTCTGTTTTCAAAATAGTTTTTCAAATGACAAAAAATGTTAACCCTGTGTAAAAAAAAAAACAACCATCTGGTATAGCAGTACCAAAGATGCCGGTTGGTCTTTAATGAAGGAGTCTGTTTTCTAGAGAGAAAACTTTTGCTTGGTTTGCAAAAGGTTATTTCCATGCAGCTCCATGCAAATCCTGTCCAGTTAATTCAAACAAAAAAAAACTAGTCCAAAGAGTACAGCCATACCAACAATGCCTTTAGGGACAACTGACGGTGCAGTCTCTCTGGCCCTTTCACTGGAAGAGCCTGTTTTTTAGAGCAAGTGCTTTGTTGGTAAGTTTCCCTCCATCAAGTTCCATGCAAATCTTTTGGATCGAAGGCAAGCAGGGTAGCTGAAGTTCAGGGCATACTGTACATTAGTCCAAACAGCGTAGCAACAGGTAACGCTACATTATAAAGATCTTGCAACATCTTGATGCCTTCAAGGACAATACCAATGTCCCCTGGTTCATCACTTGAAGCATGTTCTTTAAGAACATAAATCCCAACACTGGTTTCTTCAATGGCCTCGTTGATGGCGTCTTCATCCATGCCCTATTTTAAAAAAAAAAAAAAAAAAAAAAAAAAAAAAAAAGGCAGTCACTAAGACCAATCGAGAAACAAATACACAAGTATTAAATCATAAGGAAGTAGTAAGTAGAGCTTACGATTTTAGAAAATAATCTAATTGTGATTTTTTCTTCACAAATATTGTGATTGCAATTTAATATGCAATAACTTTTTAAGCTCTTTGTCTTCTGTATTATTCAACAAAGACAAGTAATACATCCTTGTATAGTATGAACAACACAAGATTAGATAGATTAAACAAACTGTTATTTCCTGGAGGCCAGGCCTGTATGTGATGATGAAATGAGGTGATTCATGAATGTATATGAATGACATCTTTTATTTAACTTCTTCAATCACAGTAGTATATTGAGCACTGACCAAGCCTGGTGTCATTCATATGAAAGTCAGAAACAAATCACACAAACTAAAGTGCAGATTAAAAAAATATGTGGCTTTACCACACTTAGTAGTACTTAGATCATTTAATTATTATTAACTGTAATAAACATATATAAACATGTGGATGGCATTGTTTTTTTAAACACACTACACTTTGAAGTCAACTACTGGTGTACACTGTCATATGGGTACATATTTCTCTAAGAATATTACAACATGGTTACTACAAAGGTACTAGCCTTGCTGTGAACTCCAAATCACGTAGGAAAGAGATTGACAGTAAAGACAAAGAAAGATGCAAATATGAAGAGAAGTAAGAAAATAAATAGAGGAAAGGTTAAAACTGAGACAAAAAGATGAATATAGTAGGACAAAGATGAAAAATAAATAGACGTAGGGCCTTACAATTTGTATGCCGTTCTTGCCAATAAATTGTGGTATGTAACATATTTTACATAACCTTTCCACAATTCTAAAATCTTAATGTTTTTCAAAAAAAGAAATAACACTAAACAACCAGTTGGTGTTTTAATGTTTCTGATACTGTTAAAGTTTAAAATGGCTATCTGTGAGAGTAGGTCCATTTTCATTTGTAAACAATTGAGAAACAAATAAATGTTTCCATCTGTAACTTTCAATTATTTTAGGAAATATACAAAGAAAAAGAAATATGACAGCACTTACCACTATAAAGCATTTGATTGTGTATGCTGTTCAAATAGAATCCTATGAAAGAAAACATTTAGAATCAGTGAGGTGAACCAAGCACATTGACTCAATAATTAAAAGACCACACAAAATAAAGCACACAACAAAGACACATAGGTGGGCTAAAAATCCAGTTTGAGTCCGACCTTAAAAACGCTGCTTCATTTATATGAAAACTTAATGATTTATGGAGGGCTTCTTTAGTGTGCAGGAGTGGAGAGAGTGCATTTAGGAAAATTACATGATAAACAAAGAGTTTCCATACACTGTGCTAACGTTAGTTGCCCCAATACAACACTCGTTCGTTCTTACCCGGCGTTACATTGAACTTGTAAGCCTGTGGTCTTAGCTAGCTAACCTTAGCTATTAGCAAACCAACATATAACGTTATGCCCAAACAACTCGTTACAACAGCATCAATGTAATCTAAATGTTGCGAACTAAACCCGACCACTTAACACTCAAATTCTTATGAGGCTGACTGGCTCCTCTTCACTGGCTGCCATTAACATTACATTAGCTACATTGAAATACCGTTGTTAGGAGCGGGACCGTCAGGGGGAGAAACACAATTATTAATGCTAAACTAAGTAGTTACTAGTTAGTGATGGTATTAGCTAACTTAGTTACAAGAAAACCAATATATTTATAGAATGCACAAACAAGTGAACGGACTTTTGTAACTGTTACATGCAGTACAAAAACATTATGAACATGAACAAAATCATTTTGATTGATGTTAACTTACTTTTTCGTGAAGGAGACAACACATGGCTGTTGTAGAATTAATCCTGCGACATTCTTCTTCACATTCTTCTTGTTTTGGCGATGTCCTTGTTGAAACAGTTTGCCTTTGTTGGCAGCGTATATAAACGGTTGGTGTAAGTGCCCGGGAAATGCCACCTACTCTTCCTGGCGCGTTTTGATTCAAATATACCATTTCCAGTAGTGACCAAACTTAATTCGATCATTTAAAATGTTCAATTCAATCAATTTCAATCAACGCAAAAGGAATCTATACAGTTATCATTTTTCAAAAACAACTGAAGTCTACATGATTGAACCATGTTCCTGAAAGGAATATAAATGAATTGCGTAGCATATTCTAAATTCATTTTTTTTTGCAAAGACCTGCTATTTCCCATTTTTTCAGTGTACTTTGATATGCTAATAAAAGTACACTTATATTTAGTGCACTTTGTTTACAGTGTACTAAGATTACACTACTGATGAAGTGAAATTAGTGTACATTTTCAAAAATTATACTAACTTTGTATTAAAAATAAGTGTACTTACTATAAGTGTACACTAAGTTACCACTATACATTTTTGTATTTTAACATATTTTATGAAAGTACTCTGATATGCCACTAAAAATACACTTATTTTAGAGTGTACTGTATAAAGTGTACAGAAGTCACACTTCTAATGAAGTGAGATCATAGTATACTTTAAAAAAGTATACTAACAATTAATTTCCAAAAGCTATACTTCCCATAAGTACACTGAATTGCCACTCTAAGTATGTCAAATTTAATACACTTAAAAAAAATAAACTTCTATACAATTTAAAATACATTAACAACAAAGTACTCTTTCAAAAAGTACATTTAAAAAATTATTTGATTATTGGTAATTTAATATAGTTACTTTTTGGACTCTGAAGTTGAACTTAATTACATCTATTTTGAAGTATACTTTTAGAAAGTACATATTAAATACTCTTTAAATAAAGCACAACAAGTAGAAGCATACTTGTTTTATACTTCATGTACTTTATTCATATTTCTAATACACTAAAGTATACTACTTTTTTACCTGGGTTGTTAAAAGCATGTAATAGGAGTAGTGGATGATGAAAACATTCAGGCTGATGAAACATTCAGGCTGTTTTTTTATGCTGCTGTAAATCACACTTCATTTGCACCAGGTGTTGAAATGCGGTCCTCATCTGCATATTCTGGTGTCGTATGACAAATCTGGCCTTGCTCATATATACAGCCAAGAATCCTGTTCACATATTCATTAGATCCCATTTTTGTGAGATGCACTACCCTGGAAATCCAAAGTTCTCACGAGAGCACAATTAGAATTTGCTCAGCGACTCACTCTGGCATTGAGTAATTATGCTCATTAACTATGCCCTTGTAGCCGAGCTGCACCAATCACATCGGTGTATCTGATATAGGCGGGCCAGAGGCGAGCTAAACAGATGACGACAGTTTAATCTACCAGTTAGCTCTGCTGGTAGCTAAGCGTATGGGGCTCTGGATAAGTCACTCCGTGTATTGTTGTGATTGGTTGTAGTGTTATCCAATTGCGTGCAGTGAGATTTTCAAATGCATGCTTGGTGCAGCCCATCGAGTTGGGCCATTTTCATCACTCAGTGCCAGACCCTTAATCTTTCGGATTTGGGTCTGGATTTCTAGGCTAGAGATGCACGACAATAACAAAATAAAAAGGTCAGGACACAAGCTCTTACTGTATTATATGTACTTATAGTACATATGCGTGTGGATAGTAAGTGATATACATTCATGCCACGTGTTGAAATGTAGTGCAGACATATTTTTTTCTAACTCTACTGAATGGCCTACAGAAATGATCTCTGACCCTCTCAGTGTAAAATAAAACAAACACAAATCCAATTTATTTCTGATTTGTTGACATGTGTGAGTCCACCAACAAGAACAGCATCATACACAGTTCAACACTCTGATAAAATGTGTCGCTCCACTGAGACATCAACGCAATGCAATTAGATTTCATGGTTCTCCAGATCTCAAGGTTACCGACACAGACAGACAGTGTTTGTGTCCACTCAGCTTTATGTGTGTGTCTGTCTGCCTCCTGATGCTGTGTCTACAAGTGTGTGAGCCTTCTTTTACAAAATTTGTTGTTGGTGCTGATGCAACGTGGACAGAAATATACTCAGCTAGGCTACTAATACTCAAAGGGAGACCTTTAGATGAGTGTCTGTTAAAGCAGACTCACAAATTAGAACAAAATGGATAAATAAATCATAAAATTCATACTTCAAAAAAGTAAGTAATGTCACAGCAGCTGGTTTGTTTGTTTATTAAGATCCCCATTAGCTTCTGTATGTCGTAACCAGAAGCTACTTTTCCTGGGGTCTATTATACATACATCCATAATCACAATACATCAAAAGAACAAAAACGTACATCAAAGGTGCAACAAAATATAAACTTATGTACATAACATTCATACTCCCTACATAACAAAAAAAACAAAATCGGCCAACACTCAACACAAGCCCAAAACCTGTCAAATACATACAGTTGCTCACATAATCAAGTATGTCTTCAATAATTCACAATAGAAAGAAAGCAGTAGTCTAGATTATAAAAAAGGAAAAAGGATAGCTCAAAGTCAAATTCCAAAGTTCATTTCAAATCTTCACAATCATTCAATGGATATACATAACCTATACTATACTATAGGGCTGGGCGATATGGAGAAAACCAAACATTTTCACCTGTGACAGGTGACAGAAAACACCTGACAACGGTGTGCTTGAAAGCTTGATCACAGATACCCCTCATTTCTTTATACTCTAGACTCGGAGTTGGTTTTGATGAAAGAAATATGGGATTTCACCTTTTCTTTTAATAATCTGGCACCTGAATCTGATAAAGAGAAGTTTCACTAAGCCATACATGCCATTAATCATCAGAGCCTCTGTACTGTACTGGTACCTGAAGATAGCCTTGATGAAAACCATATTACATAGAATTTCCACTGTGCTCTATGCACATAATGAAGTTTTCTCTGCGTGAGTGTTTCAAACTTTGGTAAAAGTTTAATGTTTTTGCCCATGGCAACTGAAACTAGTTTTACATCAGATTTCAAAGCTTACCAGCTGAGCTCTGCTCACATTTTGCAGAATAAATACAACTACTTAGAGACAGAGATATCTTACAATCTGTGAAAATGTCACACCACAGGTACATTGTGACATCACAGGAAGACATTCACTGACATTTTACAAAGTATTACTGTAAAACACACCCAGGTTGTTGACTCTGAAACGCTATATTAAAGAATAACATTTATTACAACAATTATATTGTAATTATTATAGTTCTGTCAGGTCCATTAAAGTCAAGAACACACAGACAATAAAATGCTTTAGGAAATTTCACGAATTACATTTGGCGGTATGGCTCTGTTCAGAGGAGTCCCCTGACCTTTCATGAGCACCATGAAAAAGCAAAGAGTCCGAGGACAGCAGCAGCAGCATTAGGGGACGCTCACACAGTTTAAGACTGGGAGAGCTACTATTCCCCCATATGAACAGAGCAACAACGATGACATAGAAGCAAATGCCACGTTATACACGACAAGTAGAGGTGTGAATCCTCACCGATCTCCAGATTCGATTATGATTAACACATCAGCGATTTGATTCGATATCTTGACGCACCAGGATGCGACAAATCCATTTTTCTTTTTTTATTATTGAAGCCATATAGGATATTTAATGCATAGCTGTTCAAGCTACAAAAACAAAACATTCTGCAAGGCTCTAATAGCACATGGCACTACCTGAATGAGCAAAACAAAACAGAATATGCAAACAGAAACAATGTTAGGCCCACATTAAATTGTAAATCGATTAAGGCCCGGTCGATTATTGATGCAGCATCATCATGTCCATGATTTGATGCATCGAGTATTTGATTAAATTCAACACCTCTAACGACAAGGTGGAGCAGGTGGGTAGCACGATGCGAGCAGCAAGCAGATGGAGCAAACTAAAGCTGCAAGCATTTAGAACAAACTAACGCCCCATGCAGTTAGAGCACTAAAACAGCGAGCAATTAGAAGCAAACTAATGCTGCGAGCGGTTAGGAGCAACTAAAACAGCAATCAGTTAGGAGCAAACTGAAGCTGCTTTAAGTAAGGCGCCCTGTTTGAGCTTAGCCTATTAGCAGTGAGGGGAGTTTACCTGCTGATGCGCTGATGCAGATCAGCTGTTGCAGATCAGCTGATGAGACCGTGTTGTTGGCCAATAGCGTTTATCGGCGTCTTGACTACTTGGTCTGCCAGAAGTGACGCTGATGCTCAATTTTATTGTTTGTATTTAGTGTCTTTGTCTTTCAGTGTCCACTCGTCATTTAGTCTTGCTTACATAATAGAGTCAGTTGCAACGCAGGATTCCTTGCCTGCACCAGTGCATTCACTTGTGTCTGTGTAGTGTGGAGCAGAGCTGTTTTTATCCTGCATGTCTTCACACCTGTCTGTTCCTATTAGATCACTGATCAACACTGTAGCCCAGCAGGTGGTGAGCTGATGACCGTTCATAATGGAGAAAATGAATATTAAATTACCTGATAATAGAAATTAGGTTGGCTTTTACCTCCATTAAGGCAGCTTTCAGGCTCTGTGATGCCCTAGGGTGTATTTGCAGTTTGGACTTACTGGACATGATTCCACTTTAATATAGCGGAGCCTTCTTAACTAAATGACCTGTATCTTATATCGGTCAGTTCCCTGCAGTACACAGTCTCAAAGAACACAACATTTTCTGTCAGCTGTATACTCTCTTTCTCTCTCTCTCTCTCTCTCTCTCTCTCTCTCTCTCTCTCTCTCTCTCTCTCTCTCTCTCAGATATATATATATATATATATATATATATATATATATATATATATATATATATATATATATAATATTTTTTTTAATCCATTTTAAGAAAAAATAAAAAAAAGGTTCTCTGTTATACTCACTATTCTTATGTCCTCTTTTACTGCATTTCAGCTTTGTTAAGAAGAAATAACTTTCCTTTAGTGTTTCAGTCACATTAAAACAGGAATAATGATGAGTGCAGGAATGAGAGTAGCAACAGATTGTTCAGTCAACCCTGGCATTATTGTTTGTCATCTGGCCTATTTACTGATTTTTATTTATTTATTTTTTTATGCCTCTGTGCCAGTGGTTTGTTGCCAGAGGCATTATGTTTTCAGGTTGTCCATCCATCCGTCCCATTCTTGTGAACGCAATATCTCAGGAACGCAAAGAGGAAATTTCTTAAAATTTGGCACACATGTGCACTTGGACTGAAGGATAAATCTGATTGGATTTTCATGGACAAAGGTCAAGGTCACTGTAATCTCTGGCCCATCGCATTCTTGTGAACATGATATCTCAGTAACACCTGCAGGGAATTTCATTACATTTTGATTTTGTAACTCTTAAATATGTAGAAATGTGAACTTTTCAGTATTTTCCTTTTTTAGTTTATAAAATACCTGCAGTCATCATACATTCTTTCATTCCATCTACAGTCTAATCAGAGGAATGTGCTGTGTATGGTTACACATGTATGACGCTATGCAGTATCCAAAGTTTTGTCTTCACAGTAGTAAACCAATCCATGTGTTCTGGGACTGCACTGCCTCTGTCCATGGTGCTGATCCATATAGAGAAGAAGCCCGTGTACAGACCAGTGTAAAGCTGAATGACCAGTATGGGTCCATGTATTTATGTGAATGTAATTGTTGCTGTGCTTGGTACAACGTGTCCAGCAATCTGCAAAATCCGGAATGAACATAAGGAAACATCTCAATACTAAACTGAAAAAAACACTTTTTCTAAACCATTATTTATATTTGTGACCTCAAAATCAATTCTAATATATGTGAGCATTAGCTCTCAGCTTTAGCCAAGCTTTGGGATATTAATAGTTGTTCCTTTGTTAAATCAATATTTTGTAATTTCCCTTCACAATCTGCAGGAATACATTATTCAACAATCCACACAGTGTTTTCTACCTGCACAGTCCACCTTCAAATCATTGAACTAACTGTGCTGTTCATGATCAGATTATATGTGTATTGTGCTCTTATTTACCAAGACTAAGACGTTTGTCCTCTCAGTCACAGTTCCTCTTCAAAGTAATAGTTCTGATCTTCACTGACTTCTGCTGTTTGATCTCTCTTGCTTGTTGCATCTTTCTTCTTCTCATCGGCCTACAGTATGATTTAAGGATAAGCTGGTTGTTCTTCCCTTCAATCGCACCATGCTCATGGGCCTCAATGCATCATGGGCAGTGACATATTACCTGCCTCAATCTCTCACTTTGAACACTGAAAAATGTAATGCATGATGAGGTTGGGCTTTACAGCCAGTTAGTAACACCGACAAATGTGAATTCTTTGGTGCAGATACCAAAATGTTGAAAAATACAGTTATGAAATTGAAACAGAGTTCTTCATTTGTGTTTCTTCAGATTGCATTGCAGTAGACCCCTATAAAGTTATCCTACAACTGATTTTGATAATGTACTGTATGGATGGTAGCTACAGGACATGCTTTGAATTCATAAGATTTAACAATACAGTGTTAGGGACAGATCAGATGGCTAGAGACTTGAGACTTGACTTGAACTTCCAAAAAATTATTTGTGAACATCTCTCTCACAGTAAAAAAACAAAAAAAACACTGTATTATCAAAACAAACAGCATTAAGACAAAGATCTATAACAACGTCCAGTGCGCCCTGGGGTTCTGAAGTTCTCCTTAAATAATGGCAGAGTTTTAAATCTGCACAGCTCACTGGATGTTTTCTCACTGACAGATGAAGCTTAATTGGAGGACAAACAAACTTTTGGCTGGAAATTAATTATGAATTAAGTCACCTAGGGGTCAGAAGCTTTGAACCTTGTGTCCAGTCTCAGAGACGAGTGTTCTGGAGCGTGTAGATGAATATGGATGAGGTGTTTTTATCATCCACAGTAATAGGTTTGTGATTGCCATAAAATACAGCAGGATTGTTAGTTGAGTAGATTTATATCAATGCCATGTCAACTGTATGATTTTAGTATTGGTAAAACCTCATTTGAAAAAAAAAAAAGCAATTTGTTTATCTTCTAATTCATTAAAGCTGCAATCTGCCAAAAAAAGAGCTACTCTTTGCAAATAGTTGTCTGTGGGACGTCTGTCTGCATGCGTATGCAATTGTTGCATGGAGTCATGATTCAGTGAGCTTCATGAGGTTTTTGTTTACTGATCCTGCTGTGTCGAAATTAATTAGATGTTCCCACTATTGAGTGGCATGTCAGGCCTTTACAGAGTCTAATAGCAAGTATGTGATGTTGGTGATAGCGTGTTGCACTGGGTAACATTTACACACATACTGCATGTTTATAAATCATGAATAATGTAGATCAGCATGCAGTGTGTATTCCAAAGCAGTACTCATTTAACGTGCATACTATTACTTCTCTGAGTGAGACCGCAAACTTTATTTTTCATCATATTTATTTGATGATACCACTGAACTTTTGTGTTGTTTCTGCCTTTGTGTTGCTGCTGGCACATTATAATGAAACCACTATCCTCTCCTGAGTCTCAAATACAAAAGAGGTGTGAAACAAGAGGGGGCTGTAAATGTAAATTAACTTTCACATACAGTCTACCTGTGCCTCAAGGTGTTGAAGCCCCACAGAGACAAGTTGAAAGGAAAACAAACAATTGTGAAGACAGTATATAATGAAGATATATCAGTAGCAAATGTTGATTATTTTTAATACTTTTTTGTATACAAAGTAACAACAAATGCCAGATGATTTTGAGAAATGTCTTCTTTCCCAACTCGGCATACACACTGCACTAGTGTCTTCTTATATGAACAGCTTCTCTTCTAATGAGCTGTTGCTCCAATTGGCAGCAACACTGGAGCAGAGTTAAGTTAGAGCTGATTGGTTAGTGTCAAGTTTAGTGTTGCTACAACCAAATCAGAATGGCATTAAGCAAGAGGATGGTTTTTATAGTTGCTGACACTGAGGAAATAACACGATTAATATAAAATGTTTTTTTACTGCCATCTCTTAAGATACTAACAAGATCAGAAGTATTAGGAGTATCCACATCCTACAATAAGCTTCTTTTAAAAAGCAGAATAGTAGCGCGCACACACACACACACACACACACACACACACCTGCCTGTTTCTCTGTTGAATCCAAGAGAGATTTCTGTTTTCTACCTCAAAGATGTTTCATCATTCTGCCTGAGACAGACTGGATCCTCAGTTTGACACTTTCTGCTTTAATATTGACACTTTTGGTAAAAACAGCTCAGCCTAAAACTTCCCATAGCTAAAGCTTTTCTACACATGCATTATTGATCACCTTTTTTTCCACATTTCAGTTCCAAAGATGTACTCTTGTGCCCTCTAGTTTCCCTCAACAACATGTTTCAGTATTGATCAGTATTGTTCAGTCAGGGATTTCTTTCTCCACTAGGCTACTACTACTACGCAGCCAAATGATGGAAATGTTAGCATAACTGATGATAAGTGAACCAGTATTGGCTTTGTCCCACCACCATCAATGCCACAAGGCCACAAGCTTGTACTACTTAATGTCACTTTCACTGTGTGGTTAAGTACTTTAATATGTATGCCGACTGCATGTGTTAACATGAGGTGTACAGTAAAGGGCAGATGTTACTTGTCTGATTCTGAATGCCTCCAGGTCTGTGTTGAGCAGCTAGTGTGATGCATTGTATGTGAAACTGGATGTTTTAGTTGATTGGATGAAAAAGCTACACATAGTTGTACAAGATAACTGTGCATGTAAATTAGACATCCCACACACAGTTGTACATTAACAAAGTAATCAACTGCACACTGTATTATATTAGGCCAGTGTGAGCTCATTCAAAATTTTCTCTATTACTACACTAAGTTGAAAATGTATTTAAAGGTACTGTACAGTACCTACACAGCTCTCCATAACCGAGTCCTACGATAGAAAATAAAAGCTGAAAGGCGAAAAGACGAGGAGTGAGTTGATCCTAGTATTCTCACAACTTTTTATATATATATATATAAATAAATATATATTTATATGTCTTTACATGTGTCTTGTAGGTTTACAGAAAAGGGCCGATGCCACTTTTCAAAACGTTTACAATGGTTTGACCTGTCATATCTTTAATCGTTTAATCATGGCTCCACTAATGGAGCTGATCTGCATCTCAAGAAACCTAAGGGTAGGACAGTTCTATTCTCTGTCTACTACATGACCACACTTCCTGTAACATCATCCACCTTGAAAGATATTGGCAGGGTCAGGGTGTAGACACTTTGTCACTGCCTGCTTGCCGGCATCAGCCAAGTTTTACAAGAGAGCAAGAGAGGAGAGAAAAAACAAGAAATGCTGATGAGAAACATTATGAGAAAAGAGAGTCAGTCCTGGAAAAGAATAATATTAGTTCCCCTGTGTTCTCTGCCGTCTACTTCTGTAATTAAATGTCAGCATTGAGTAATGGTACTCTCTAGAATGTAAGTACATCAGCTCTAAAAGGAACTGTATGTTTGGTAATGGAGTGGTGACAGAAGCAACTCAGCTGGACTCAATGATAAAATCAGTTGGAGTGAGGTCTTCAGAGTCGATGCTGCAATTAGAAGTTCCCAGTTAGTCCGAGGAGTTCAGGTGTTTCTATTCTCACTCTCAAATTTTTAACATAGAACTTGTATATAAAAGACTTTTCCTTTTAAGACCAAAGTTATACAAGAAAGTATCACTTTATTGTTTAAATGTTTCATTGTATTGTTGACTTCGGGGTCAGTATTGACTGACACTGGACTGTTGCTGACTATTGTAACAAGCAAAAAGGCTTGCAAAAGATGAATCAGGCAGTGTCTTACTCTTGCAGAATTTAATTTTTAGGGCTCAGTTCATGCCCAAGATTATAACCGGTTTCTGTCATGGAAATATGATGATGAGACAGATGAATATGAAATGTTTCCACTCATTAGTTTACTCTGCAGCAACTCCATCTCTCTCTGGTGTCATGCATTTTCCGTCTTTTTTCTTTGTATTTCAACTCTCCTTGCTTAACATAATAATACATGATTAGCACTGACTTCATTCAAAACAGTGAGTTTAGTTCAGATCAGCTGAAAGCTGCTTTCAATCCTGCAGCTTGAAAGACGCAGGGCAGACAAACCAACACAAACAGAGACATACAGAGTGATGGATAATTGAGAGGGTGTGTTCAGGGCTATACAGATGCAAAAAAAAATGCATTTAAAAAGGCAGTTGATTAGACGCCACACAGTGCATGGTGTCATTGTTCAGACCTCTGCAGATGATACCTAGATGAGGCTCCTTTATGTTGCACTGCTGCTCCCCAAGCTGACTGACGCTTTCTCTCTGGTATTTCATTGTTCATCAGGGTAGCATGGATGGCCTTTTCAAGCGGACTCATCCAATTAATTAGGACAAATTAAACTTTGTAGTTTTAATGAGTGATTTGTTTACTTCCTGGGTTCACAGTGAGAGACAGTGACAGTGACAGGGAAACAACAAGGGGGGGGGGGGGAGACGACTGATTGTCAGTGAGCTCTGTTTTCATTGGGTTCTTCATCTCATCACATCTCCCTTAATGAATCACACAGTCCCAAAGCACTAATGAGATGTTTTGACGGCTGTGTTGGTGGGTTTAGATGAGGTAGACACCTCAGCTATTTCATATTATTTAATTAATATATTTATGTAATGTGCTCAAATATGTCTTTGCTTATAATATAGCTGCACAGTTATTGAAGTTTGTGTCCTGTCGCACCAATTTGAGTATTTGAAACATTGTGTTTAAGTGGTGAATATTTGAGCAGATATGTCAAACCACAAACAGACTCAATTTTGTTCTTTTTAGTGTTGTGTTGCAGATATGCTGACATCCCATCATGCCCAACTGGAATACAGCCAGTCTTTTTTTAACATGAAGGTCAATTTAGATGCTTTGTTTTTCTTGTAGGCTTTGATGGAGTGTTTCCAGACTCTTACTCTGCTACAATACACTTTATAAGAGGGCATGCAACCTATTTAAACCAGATGCAGTAGTTCTCTTTCATCTGTTGGAGTCAGCTAAACAAAGCACATTCTTGTCCAAATAACCTAATAACGTTGGCTAAATTAATTTCATGTTTGCGTAGTGTGTTGCTTGAGCTCTGCGCACTTCGGTGGTGCTAGCTAACTATCTTAGCTCTCCGTGCAGTTTGTTCGTGCTAGGCTGGTGCTAGGTTAGTAGCTAACGTTAACGTTAGCTAGCTACTGGCTCCTAGACAGCTGTGTTTAGTTAACGTTAGTTATCATCTAATGTTGGCTTGAATCGTAGCTAGCTTACGGCTGCAGAACACAGCTATCTATAGTAGCTAACATTAGCTAACGTGAACGTTAGCTACTAACCTAGCACGAACAAACTGCACAGAGAGCTAAGATGCGTTGCTTAGCCTTGCACTACCAAAGTGCACAGCTGCTAGATCTAGATAACGGTAGCAAACAGATTGCAGTAGCTTTGTACAGGAGAGATTTATGTTGGGACTGTAAAACTGAAAACAGGAATTTTATAATGTGTTAAACACTCTCAGAAATGTCTATACTGCACTGCACGGTATTTTTTTGCACTACAACTTATTAAGTTTTTAGAGTTATAAGAGAGTTATGTTTGTACTGTAAAAGAGTAAACAGGCTGGCCTTTCATTTTATATAACAGTAAAATAATTGTATTTATTTAATTTTGTGTAAAGCAGAAGATGTTTTGCTGTGCAAAACTGTTCAAAACTGTTTAATAAAGTATATTACTATATAATGTTTTGAAAAATAAACATTAGATTAATCGTCCAATTAGTCGTTAGATTAGTTGACTAATCGATAAAATAATCGCCCGATTAATTGTTTAATAAATAATCGTTTACCCCCAGCCCTATCTAACACATGCTGATTTTGCTGCATATAGGCGTCAAAGGCTACAGTATGCCACATCTCATGCACACATATACTGTATGAAGGCACTAATAGGCTGACTTCTTATTTCTCTGCGAGGATATTACACATGTATAAGGGGCATTCTGGAGCTTAAAATAATCAGCTTTTCTTGTGACTGTGTAGAGAGATGTGAATTCACTGGAAGCTGCGGTTTGTGGGGGGTGCTGTAAAACTACTCACATTTAAAATAACAACCTTATTCTAATGTAAAATACACATCATGTTGAGTTAATTCTGATCAGTGTCACACCATGAAACAAATATCAGACTTAGAGATTAATTGTTAATGAATTGTCATGAATCAGTTACATTATTTCATTGCAGAGCTTATAATTGGACCCCAGGAGATTGGGAGTAATCAGTCGAGAATCAGTTATCAAATCAATGGGCTTAAAAGGCTGGTCATCCAATCACAGACTCTATTATCACAAATTAACTTATATTTATAATGTGTATTGAATAACATGTGGGTGGTGCAAAGAGCAAGGAGGGATCCAGCTGAGACACACATGAATTTGTTTCCATACAGCTCCGCTAATGCATCAGTGGAATCACTAATAGCAGCTCACATATTGAACTATGCCTCTTGGGTGTTTTCCTTTGAAAGGATTCAATGAACAACTGACTGGAAGGACTAGAGGAGAGATACTAGAGCCAACAATTTATCTGCCAGCCTACCTGGGAGGAACTGAAGCATGCCCCAGTAAGGAGCTGGAAGAGGTCCATTGTTATAAAAGTATTTTATAGATTTTAGATGCCAGATCACATTCAAACCGGTGTGGACATCCCATTCTTTGTTCTCAATAGCCAAGACCTGTTCCTGTGCGATGTACCCTGACAGCTTTGCCATAGTCAACTGACTGGAGAATAACCAATAGCTCTCAGTGTATTTGTGCTACACTGTTCTAATTGTTAACAAGGTTCAGTGAATCACTACTGCCCTGCTCTGAACACCTTTCCTACGATAAACGCAGTGCCCCCCCCAGAAGCAGCACAGCAACGTCATTGTCAATAGCTAATTATTTTCCTGGTAATGGATTTTAAACAGTTGTTCTATTTCATATAGGCTTCGCCCTCTAAGGCTACGCTATTGGGTTTATCCTTTCGCGCATGCACAGTCGTGAAGATTTTCTTTCCCGCCCTTGCGTACAGTACGGGCTTCAACTACGTCCGCAGATACTGTATATGTACAGAGCGGACCCGTTGTTCATCTCCCACTTTTTCTTCAAGCTAGCAGTATGAAGACAAACTCGACTTCCAGCGGTGTTCGCCTCTGCTCCAACTGCCGGACCGGCTACATCCCGCCGCCGGACCTCCATCCCCGCTGCGAGACCTGCCTCGGTGCCGCTCACGCCGGCCCGGCTCTCGCCCCCGACACCTCCTGCCAGTTCTGCGCCCGCCTGCCATCTAAAGAGCTTAACCGGCGGGCGGAAGCTTTTCTGGTTTGTCAGGCTAGCGGGGAAGGGGATGGCAGCTGGGCAGACAGACGGCAATCCGTCAACACCCTGGATCCGCACGACTTCCAGCAGTGTTCGCCTCTGCCCCACAGTCTGCCGGACCGACTACATCCCGCCGCCGGACCTCCATCCCCGCTGCGAGACCTGCCTCGGCGCCGCTCTCGCCCCCGACGCCTCCTGCCAGTTCTGCGCCCGCCTGCCATCTAAAGAACTTAACCGGCGGGCGGAAGCTTACTGGCTTGTCAGGCTAGCGGGGAAGGGGATGGCATCTGGGCAGACAGACGGCAATCCGTCAACACCCTGGCTCTGCTGGAGGAAGGCTTTATCAATGAGAAACCTGCGCCTTTTCCGCCAGGATCAGGTATGCTAACCTCTGCCGTCTCCTCTATGGCCACCACTCCAGGAGTTCTTCCTTCGGAGCTAGCCACGGAGATTAGCAAGGCCCTCACCCTGACCATGGCGTCCACGGTGGCGTTGTCCAGAGTCACGGCATGGCAGACTGTGGCCCAGCGAAACACCTAGCCCCACATGTCGCAGCTACCCACTGACGTCAAGCGCGAGCTTCTATACAGCCCCATAGCTCCCGATGGACTATTTGGGCCCCGTCATCAGACACGCGGCACTGTCAGCGTTGTCTGTGATGCTTTTCTGGGCATGATATCTGCGGGTCACGTAGTAGCCCCCCTGGGTGTCCTCCACATGAGGATAATCCAGAGGTGGTCTCACCGCCAGCGCCTCGAGCCTATACGCCACAAGTGGCGAATGCTGACCATTCCTCCCTCTCTTCAGTCAGACCTGGCATATTGAGGAAACCCCCGAACCCTCTCAACCGGGGTTCCCCTGGGCAAAGTGACGTCACACGTGACGCGTCCCTTACTGGCTGGGGAGGAATATGCGAGTCGCAGGAGGTGGGAGGAGGATGCCCCCCCCCCCCAAGGGGGTAGCAAGGGGACATGTTGTCGAATGGACAGACAACATTACAGCAGCAGCGTTCATAAACCGCCAGGGCGGCGTGCGTTCGGCCCGGCTATTGGAAATGGCCAGGAGCCTCCTGCTGTGGGCCCACAGTCCTCTGTGGTCCCTCGAAGCTGTTTACATCCCCAGGGTTTTGAACCGGGCGGCAGACCTAATGTCGAAGGGAGGGTCCTCTCACAACGAGTGGAAACTGAATCCCTCTATTGTTCAGGAGCTGCGGAGCAGGTTCGGGAAAGCGGATCTGTTTGCCTCACGAGACAACACACAGTGCGCACTGTGGTTTTCCTTGAGCACACGGGACAATCCCCTCCTCGGCATAGACGCCTTCTCCCACCAACCCTGGCTCAGAACCCTCCTATACGCTTTCCTCCGGTCCCTCTTATCCCTCGCCTCCTGGAACGCATCCAGGAGAAGAATCTGTCAGTCATCTTAGTGACACCGGAGCGCACCAGCGCATCCTGGTTCCCGACTCTGGTTCAGCTGCTGGCGGGTCCCCCCTGGCAACTGCCGTGGCGCGAGGACACTCTGTCACAGCCGGACGGCGTGATATTTCACCTCCGGTGGTAACCCAGCGACTGCGGGGCTGGCTGCTGAGCGGGAACGCTTGCAGAAATTAGGCTTGCCTCCTGCCGTGGTGCGCACTATCCAGAACGCTAGAGCCCCTTCCACTACAGCGTGTTGCTTCCCAACGCTGGTGCACGGAGTAGGAAGCGGACCCTATATCGTGTCCCCTGCCTCTTGTGTCGGCTTATCTCCAAACATTAGTGGTTAATGATTTGGCTCCATCTACAGTCAGAGCCTACGCAGAGACCATCTCATCCTGCCACGAAGGCTATGGAGAGAGGATGGTTTTTGCACCCCCCCTGGTAAAGTGTTTTCTTGAAGGGGGTCAGACGACAGAAACCCGCCGTGTACCCTCTCACACCCCAATGAGACATAGCACTGGTGCTTCGAGTTCTGGGGAAGCCTCCTTTTGAGCCCCTAGCACAAGCCTCTCTCAGGTTGCTGTCACTAAAACAGCCAAGAGAGTTAGCGACTTATGTGCGCCGTCAGTTCACTGTCCTGCCTCTCCATCAGAGGGGACGGGAGCGCAGCCGCCTTGCAGACAAACCGCTCGTTCACACTGAAAAATTCTAACTAATTATTTTCGGTCGAGGGTGTTTTTTCCCTCAAGGGTTTTTCCCCCCGCCTCATGACAACGACGCGGAGGAGGTTTTCCACTGGTTATGCCCGGCGCGCGCGTTATCACGGCACGTTTTACGCACGGCGGACATAAGGCAGACACACAGCTGTTTGTATGCTATAGGGAACACTCCCAAGGAGCGGCCTTTTCAAAACAGCGTCTGTCTCACTGGCTGTGCGAGGCTATCACCCAGACCTATAACACGGGCATCCGGGCACACTCTACGAGGGCACTGTCGGCATTGGCGACTCTGTTCAAGGACATGAAAGCAGCCGACATCTGCGCAGCGGCATCCTGGGCATCTCCATGCCCTTTCATCCGTTTCTATCTGCGCGATATGTCTGAGCCCCCCAAGACCCACTCGGGGACAGTCGAATCACAAATTACTCGGTCGAATAATACTCCCCTTTTTTTGCTGTGGGTGCTGGGAGGAGAGCGGTGCCTCATATATATGTTGTCACTATCTCTCACTAACCATGCACGCCTACAATCATGATATGTACCACTGCATGTGTAGGTCACTCGTCTGAGACCCTCACCCCCCCTACACTGGGTGGCTGAGAGGAACATGGACGTCCCATAATTGTCAATCATTTACAACTCTCACTATCATGCAAGCCTACACTATGGCTTGGGCTTTGCAGCCAGCTAGGTCAAGTCTTTACCATGGCAGGCTCTTTTACCAGAATAACGCTTCTGATGCGATCTTCTGCCAGTGCATGAGAGAGAGAGAGGAAAAAAAAATATATAAAAAATGTCTATGTGGCATTGACTACATCAGCTTCGCCCTAACACAATAGCGTAGCCTTAGAGGGCGAAGCCTATACGAAATAGAACGATAGTTACGTTATTGTAACTCCAGATTCTATGAGTATAGGCGTAGCCCTCTAAGATTCGGGCCACCTGCTCCTATTACATTAGCTGAAGAAAAAGCTGATGTTGGGAGATGAATAACGGTCCGCTCTGTACATATACAGTATCTGCGGACGTAGTTGAAGCCCGTACTGTACGCAAGGGCGGGAAAGAAAATCTTCACGACTGCGCATGCGCAAAGGGATAAACCCAATAGCGTAGCCTTAGAGGGCCTATACTCATAGAATCTGGAGTTACAATAACGTAACTATCGTTCTTCAGTGCTCAATATACAACTCATTTTTTCTAATGAAAAGGAGACTGTGAATCTCTTTCTCCTGTTTCTAAAGCACCTTATACAAAGAAGAAGCGTACAGAGATGTTAGATCACGGTGCTTTGTCTCTCTTATTATTGCTCACCCTCTACAACCTAATTACCCAGAATGACAGTCTAATTTTTCATGCTTTATTTTACCTTTTGTCACAAACAACAGTGAATGCAGCAGAATGGCTGTGACAAATGAGACATTCATGAGTGCTGGAGGTAATAATAAAGCCCTCTGCGCCACAGTTTTTGTCCCTGCTTACTTCTCTGTTGGCCTGAGTAGAACTGCAGGAATACACGTGCCTCTTTTGTGACACCGGGGTCACCACTTATTTGTACCTATCGGTAACAAGCCTCACCTGGAGGATTTGACATGCAGGAGGTTCGTGTTCTCGTTTATCATGAGCGTTCTTTCTTAACCCACAGTAAATGATCCCTGATCTAATGACAACTTTGAAGCAGATGCAATTAATTTCTCCAAAACCTTTTAGTAAAATTAATCTACACTTTAATCTGACGTACGGTAGCTCTAAATTGGCCTTGTTCTTTTGGCAGCACATAACATGCCCCACCAGAGGAGAGAGAACCCTGGATCACTGTTACTCACCCTTCAAGGAGGAATTTCTTCCCTCAGGCTGTCCATCTGCTCAATGACAACTGTGGCTAGCCCCCCACCTACCATCTCATTTTCTTGTGTCGTAGTGCTATTTTAATGGATTTCATTGTTGTTATTGAGAGGAAAGGAACAGGTACACAATGAATTTCACTGCACATTGTACTGTGTATGATTGTGTATGTGACAAATACATTTGATTAGATTTTTTTTTAATGCTGGGACTCCAGTGGCATTTAGTATCTCATACCTTTAGCACACAAAGACATAGAAGCAGAGTTACTCCAAAAAAAAGTGCAAAGTTATATTTGTTGTTTCAAGCTTTCAGTTTAACTTTAAAACCATCAACATGAGCATGTTTAGGCATCAGGAAACAACCGCTTATAAATACAGGTGTGGCAGCTGACTGCTAAGTTGCATCCATTAGGCTGATGATGTCACAGGCCTTAACGGTTTGAAAGAATATTGATACATATTAACAAGTGGTTTGCATGATACCGGGGGCCTTACATGTTCATATTTAGCCACTAAGTAATCCCTCATTAATTTATGTCTTATTTTACCATTCCTTCCATTTTTGTGCACCCTCAAGTAATGCAGAGGATGCAGAGAACTGCAGAAGACAGAATAGGAGAAGATAAGTGAAAGTGACAAAGAGAGAGGAAAACTTCTGGCTCAACTGATTCCCTGTCTCCTCTTTGCTTTTGTAATTGAATGTCATCATTAATGAAGCTCTTCAGACAGTAAGTAGCTCAAACCTAAAAGGGTGGGCTGGTAATCGCGTGGTAACAAAAGAAACACAGCGATGGATCAGCAGCTCGGTTGGATGTAATCAGGAAATCACTTCTAGAGCAAACTCAGCTGGAAACAGAATTGACCAGCACGACAGGTAGAGAAGTTAAAGCCTCTTTCAGTTTGAAGCCTGACACACACTGCAGCCCAAAAGTTTGACTGCTGCTATATGGCACACATATTGACATGTGAGTTTACATTGTTTGACTGAGTCACCGCTCTAGTAGGAGACTGGCATGTAGAGCTTCATGCTGTGCAGGCAGACATGTTTGTCAGCCTGGCAACAGCTGGTGCCATGTTAATGATTTAACCAAGACAATCTGTTCCCCTCATGCTGAACAACAGAGGAGTGCATACTCTACTCTTATCTGTCAGGGTTCTTAAGTACTGTATATTTGTGATAGTCAGACAGTCACACTGCCTTCTTTTTTTTTTTTTTTTTTTTTTACAATCTGTCAAAAGTATTGCTCACTGGCCTTGACATTACAGGTAGAGGTAAAAGCTGTTCTGTAACCTGAATAACTATAATGACTTCACTCACCAGTGAAGGGATTCGCATGCAAATCTTTTCTGATGACACAGTGATTGTGAATTACATTATGTAGAGGTGATGATGTAGTTCACAGGGCATTAACTGGGCCTTTTGGAAAATGATGTATGAATAATTGACTTCACCTTTCAAGTACAGCTTTAACTATGGAAATGCTGTTTGATTTAACACAACTCAGTTGGGAGTACTTTTCTGCTTATTTTGGCGGTTACTTTTGGATCAAGCTGTAATGATGTTACAACAAAATTGAAGTTGTTGTTATTTTTCCCCGGCACTGTACATAATGGAAGATAATCATAATGGCCCATGATCACTGTCTAGGGTATCTATCTACTATTATCTATAAAATAAAAACACTGTATGAGCAAAGAACATAGCACTATCAAATTCAAAAGTAGGCTACTTCCAGAAACACAGATTTACCCGTAATGTCTGAAATGTAATAGGCAACGTGCCATTTGAAAATTATTATTGCATTTATTTTTTACTCTGACTGTCTCTTTCATGTTGAAAATTCCCCTTGCGACTTATTTCACTCCGTAAGTGTTCATCATCGGCTGATTATCACTGTAATCACAAAGGTACAGTAGTTCTCTGTTCCACCTACTCTGTCATCCTCTAACAAGGCAAGCTGAGAGGCTTAATGAAAGTCAACTCAGTGGAGGAAATCAAAGGAAAATATTCTCCCTGCAGGAAGAATCTGCATTAGTTAGTCTCTAGATAAACAACATGGAAGGTTCAGATTCTCCATATTTCAGTCATCCATTACTCTGCCTTGTACTTCTGATGTGGGAGTTTTCCTCTGTGCTTTTAAAACAGACCGAGTTCATCTGCAGGTGGCCTAATGGAGCTCTAATAGGTTTTGGGAGAAGGACACGTCATCTTTCAGTCAGTTTTACATGTTGAATGTATGAATGTGGCATATGAATGTCGAGGTAAGGGGTTGAAATAATGGACAGAAAGTACATTAAGACTACTCAGCCATATAACATGTTTTATGCTTACATGTATAGTTGTTTCAGTGGACAAATTTGCATTTTGGTCATGTGTAACCATTTATTAAATTACAGTCCTACATATTTTTTGTTTGCTTTCAGATTTGCTTCTGCCTTCATTTATGTGCACTGTGTAATGCAGCCAGACAACCATCTGTTTAGTTACCCAGCTGGATTTAAACCTTTGACCCTGTGATATGTTTCTGCTTGTTGCATAGTTCATATGTCAGACTCTGTCTGGCTGGAAGTCAGCACACACAGTCCAACACTGAAGGAAAATAAAGTAGCATCAGTGATAAACATGTTCTTGTCTTCTTCCCATGGCCGCAACTTTAAACAAGTGAAGTGCTGTAAAGGCTGAGCTGCAGTGAGTCTGACATCTTTTAGCTGTCAGGGATTCAGCCTCACAGAAACACGTGAACAAAAGTCTTCAAGGGTGATTGAATTGTTTTCCCTCAAATGCACATCCAGAGGGAACCATTCCTCCTTCATACAGACTATCATGGTTTATACTAGAACCATATGTATCATGTTTAGCATCTGGCTGGGATGTGAGGATGTGTAATTAACATTTCCTTTTACGCTCTTATGATGGCCATGGTAAGACTTTTTATTGGCAGACTTAGCAGTGATGTTTAAATCTGCATGTGGACCCAGAATTAAAAGGTTTGGATCTGGTGGAGATGGATGGGCTGCAAATGCTGCACTGATAGTAAAAAGAAAGCAAGAGCAGTTTAAATTGTCCATTAGTTTGATGCCATACTGTACATGGTGATCCCTTCCAAAATGTTCACGGCTTCCACTTATGACTTGTTTTCACTTTAAGTTTGTTGCTGTTGTTGATTGGAGATTCATCATTATGAACATGGAATTGAATGGTAGAACAGCAGTGTAAAGTTTCCCTGAAGTTGTCAGTTTCACGGACTTTCAATGTCACTTTGAGACTCCAAATATAGAACTGACAAAACTGTAAAAAAAAACTAAAAACTGTGCTGACTGTATAAATAGGCCTCTGCCATGTTCTTCACACACACTCACATATACTGTATACCTCCTCTCTTTTTCTGTGAAAGAGTAACTTAAAAGCCCCTGAAAATCTTGTTCTTGCTGACCTCCAGAGGTTTATACGGAGGAATTAGCAGAATTCTGAGAATAAAGTCAGAAACTCATAACTCAAATACATGTACCATATGTGGTCCAAATCCTCTTTGATAGGTTTAACTTCTCACCATGCTACGGTGAAGTACAGTTGGACCTCTGACCACACCCAGCATCACTGATGTGTGTGGTTAGAGGTGAAGCAGACTTTAAACTTTTAACCAGAGAGGCTTTTCTAGCCTGCTGTTAAGTTACTCTTTAAATTCTCTCTGGCACCACCGCTCTGTTTCCGCTGAGTCCCAAACGTTATCATGTGTTATAGCTATTTATTTTGTATTTATTTCTTTCTCGTAATGAGACACAAAGAACTGTCAGGGGGAGAAATGGAAACAAGAAGCATCTACCACCTGACCTGGAGCTTGTAGTTTCAGCTCATCTGATCTCTGATGTCTCTCGCTTTGTTTTGGTTTGTTTGTTTTGTCTTTGTCTGTGAATGAAGTTTAGGTTCAGTGTTGTTGTAAATAATATTAGTTGTAGTGTATTATTAAAACAACATTTGGCACTTCATGGTTTTATTGAAAAGTTGGGAAAATGATGAATGTCACATTTTCCTTCTTGTAGTCAGGTCTGGGAACTCACCATTGGCAGGGCTCAATCCGAGGGGCGGGATAAACGCTTGTCTGTCAAATTACAACTGCACGCAATAGAATAGCGCTACAACCAAGTAGAGCAACAAAGAAGGTAGCAGAGCTAGTTGATAGATTAAACCTTTGTCCGGTCGGCAAAACTCCGAAGACATCTTCCTTTTTTAAGAATGACTTCAGTGCCGTTCTCTGTTCTTTTCTCAAAGAAAAACTTAACTCCAAGTCTTCCAGAGTCGCGGCCAAAGCCGATTCGAAAGACCGCTGTTCAGCAGCAGCAGCAGCAGCCATAAACCCGCCCACCGCCTCTATACACGATGTGATTGGCCCGGCCGGAGTTTGGTTTTTCCAGCTCGCAAGCCAACGGAGAGTTGCTAGACTGACACTGGCTGTAAATTACATTTGCTGCCGCTAGGGTGCGTCTAGATTTCTAGGCTAGCAGTTACTGTTAAGTTAAGCCAACAAAAGGTGACTGTGAGCCGGCTACAGAGCACTGTGAGGCCACAGTCCTTTAAGCTGCCGCTGCAGTTAACTTTAGCAGAAAAAAAGGTGACCTGCAGCGACAACAGTTAAATAAAGGTGACATGCAGCAACAACAGTTAAAAAAAGATTGGGGTGTGGGTCCCCTTAAGTATTACCAGGAAACAAACACACATTTTCTGGGTGAAAGTCTTGTGTTTTTCCCTTATTTTCTTCCGCGACACAAACTCCGCTCCCCCGCTTAAAAGCCCTGTGTTTTCATGCGGCGCTTCAGGCTCTTATCAGCAGTCATTGCACTGCATACAGTAATACATATGTGGAATGCATACAATTTCCAGTGCATTACTTTTCGTAGCTATATGAACAAATGGTGCATGGGACGTAGCTATATGAACAAATGGTTCATGGGAACAGCCTGATCATGTAGCCTACTCTACCGTATATGCACGCTAAAACGTTGTCTTCCACAAATATTCAATAAATGTGCACTGCAGCTATTCTGAGTAAGTTTCTAAAAATGCCCCTGGCTCTATTTACTTGACTTTTATGAATTCTCTGAATTACAGAGAAAAATGGATATGGAATCAGGATATGAGCTAATCTCCACATGACATAAGCTGGCATTTTGCTCATTGCTGTGCTGCATGTGTGCCTCCCCCTGAGAGTTCAGCTGGATATCAGAACACAGGAGAGTTTGACTTTGATATCTAACTGTAGACATCAATACTCCTGAGGTGAATCAGAAGCTGCATGTGTGGAGTTACATTTTACATTTCTAAGAATAAAGCAACTATCAAAGGCCCGGTAGCAATGAAAGTCTCTTTCATGGGATGTGTGTGTGTGTGTGTGTGTGTGTGTGTCTGTGTGTCTGTGTGTCTGTGTGTCTGTGTGTGTGCCACTATTGGAGGTACATTGGTGTTTACTCATTCAGTCTTTTTCCAGGTTGATCTCAGTCAATTTTTTCACTAAAGTCAGTGGATTAAGAGCTTTGTGTGTGTGTGTGTGTGTGTGTGTGTGTGTGTGTGTGTGTGTGTGTGTGTGTGTGTGTGTGTGTGTGTGTGTGTGCGCGCGTGTGCGTGTGCGTGTGCATGTGCGTGTGCGTGTGTGTGTGTGCGTGTGGAGGTGTCAAACAGGCTGAGGTGTACAAAACACAGTCGACTACAGTAAAGAAAGGATCTTTGAAATATGCTCAGATCAGCCATGATCAGTTTTCTTTGTCCTTATTCGGTGTAATTCAATGCTTTGGCTAAGCTTTTTCCCACAAGAACAAGGGCTGGTGCCTTGCAGGAGTTTGGTGGAATTACAAATGAGCCTTCCAAGTTAAGTCCACTTTTAATGACTCCTCTTACACAGAGATGATGTGTCAAGGATAGTCAGTGTGAGTTTTATAATTACCTGTAAAGCACCACAATAACTTTTTAATTGTTTTTTCCATAACTCCTTATCCTTTCTCTAATTTCCTTTGTGAAGTAGTTTTAAGTTGTTTTCCAATGGTTCTAATGAGATCACTGAACAGCTGCACGTTAATCTGATATTAATTAGCTTTTAATTAGCTTTCTGACAAACTGACAAAGCCTGTGAAAGGCATTAGGGAATTGGTCCTCCAGTTGCATTAAGTTTGTTCAGACCTTGAACACAAACCCATAAAAACAAACTATATTGTTCCTGCACAGCAGATATTTAAGCAAAATCTGTCCATCCTGTATATATATATACTATGTACAAACTATATATACAACGTCAAATGCTCATTAATCTTCCATCATTTGAAATGGCTAAATTTTTAGAATGACAGAGCAGCCATGTTGTCTCTATGCCAGGTTAGTCAGCCCAGATTATTCTTCATGTCCACCTGCATATCTGTTAGCTGTAACACTATTCACCATGTGTAGCAGTACAATAGTTGAATTAAGTCAAATAAACAAAAGTGTTACCCAAAACTCAAAGCACAACAACACAGGCGTTTTCAGTTATTATTAGACCTCTGCTCAGGGTAGAGGTTATGGCGTTATATATGTGTCACATTCCTGAGCGAGTAATTGTATGTTTTGAGCACAGAGAACTATATTTTGCAAGCACATTACATTGCATTTCGAACAGAAATTTACACATGCAAAAAATAATTTAGTTTGAGTAAACAAAAACCTATTTTGTGCACAATAAATGTATTTGCATGTCTTTATATAGTCAAAATATAGTTCTCTGTGCTCAAAACATACAATTTCACGCTCAGGAATGTGACACATATATAACGCCATAAGAGGTGGGCAGTGCTGTCTTGGGAATTAATAAGAATTCTAAGTGCAACAAAGCTGGCAGGAGAGTCCAGGCGATGTCAATCAAACACAGTATGTTTACACTCACACAGTTCTGAGAAGATGTTTAATCAGCCAAGATAATCCAAATGTACCTGTGTGATGTGTTCACCATGGATGTCCAGGACCTTTAAAAATCCCTGTAAAAATTAAAAACTGTGTCAAACACTTAGTCAGTGTCTCCAGCACATATAAATTTTTGAGTTTAAAATAATTATAATCATTGGATTTTACCATTTGAAGGTACGCTGCAAAGTCTATTAGTGAAGTTTATAATGAACACACACACCCACACCCACACACACACACAATCAAAGTGAAACTTTTTTTATTCACTCCTTCCTGGTGTCTGACCTGCTCTTGTAAGGAATGCATGCACATGAAAGACAACATATAAAGAAACATATATAATGTGTGTAACATACAATATGCACAAATATTGTAGTCACTGGTTTGAGGAGGTTCCTTTTGTGTATATGTTTGTGCGGATCGTGTGGAAGCTGTATTAAAGAAAACAGAACAGCAATGTAAGCATGTTAAAAATATCCAGCCATAGACATCATCGCTCCTGTTTCTTAGAAATTGGAGGATAAATGAGTCCATAAAGTATATATATATATATAGAGAGAGAGGAAGTGAGATAAAGCTTTAAATCCTCCAATGGAAATAAGCAAACACCAATACAAACACAAAACAGCTGTTGTATGCCAGAGGTTGTGGAACATTGAAATGATCAGCTCCAAGCTGAAGCCCATGAAAACATGAACAACCTTTTTTAGTTAATCTGCTTCTTCCAGTCAGCCTCCGTGTGAAAGCCTACACAGTGGGTCCATTCAACACAGGCTGTGCTGTGCTCAATAGGCCTTACCTACAGCTGAACTGATATGGACCTGGCATTTACAGAGAGAGAAGTCCTGCCCATTGATTCTGATGCTTTGTGTCACTGAGCCTCTTTTTGTCTGATAATTGAAGAGCAATAGAGATCTGAGACAGTCTCTCTCTCTCTCTCTCTCTCTCTCTCTCTCTCTCTCTCTCTCTCTCTCTCTCTCTCTCTTTCTCTCTCTCTCTCTCTCCTTCCTAAGAACACAGAAGAAATTCTATGATAATGCTTGACCCTTTAAATTGTATCATTGTGGTTGTCATGGCAACATGCTATTGTTCAGATCAAATTATATTTGCATAGCTTTATTTTAATTGCATGCAAAGAAGGAACTAAATATTCAGCGTGTTTTCATCTTTGCCTCAGTAACAAAGTAATTGTGACAAATCAAAGACCTTTAGATGAGTCAAACACAATGCTTCATATTTAGCAGAGACGGTTTTAGATTAAGTGTTAATTAACATGACAAATGAGTCATCGCTATTAGAAGAATCCCCTCCTGCAGGTATTGCAGATCCAGTAAGTGGACTAATTGTTGTTAAGTCTTAGTGACTTATCCTGGTGAGTGCAGTCAATCGCTAATCAGAAAATGTTATATTAGAAATATAGTTGAGTGTATGACTGGTAGCCTGGAGCTCCACACACAGATGGATCGGCACAAAAACAAACAGAAGAGATCCATGAACGGGCTTTAGACACTGGTGGTGCCGGAGAGGAGAAGGTCGGAAAAGCAACAAAAAGACCCTTTTCACAGCAGACATTTCAAAGGGTCATAGTAAGCCATTCATTTCATCTGCGCTTTTCCTGCTCTTCATGCTTGACTGCTGTAAGCCTATTGCTATGGCAAGACATGGTGGTTAAGACACCGAACACAAAAAGCAGGCATGTTGGAGAAGAAAAGTGCTCATACAGAGGACAGGAAAATAACATGATGAGAGTCAGGTGCACTGGCAAATGCATGAGATACATTTGCACAGAGCTTTGTTTTTCGAAATGTACTTGACAGGCAGTGGGACTGTATGCATGAGCTTCCCATATATAAGCTATAAGCTTCCAACGTAAAAGTTTTGAGAGTCATTGAACTAAACTGTGACTGAAGTAGTGGTGTCGGCACATATAGAGGGAACTCATGGGCTAAGATTGACTGAAAATGAGGTACAAAGATAGAACTAATAGCCTCCAGAATGTGTTTTTTTACCTATGTGTAAAAAGAAATCTGAAGTAAAGAAGTGTGGGGAAACAAGATTTTTTCACAAGGCACTGGACATGAAACTGTGTATTATTTCATCTGCAGTCCAGTAAGCTCTCTGCTCTGAAAACAGTCCCATTCTGTTGCACATGACAGTGTTTTCTGCATGTCAGAACTATGAGAGAATCCATTATTATCTTCTGGCTGTTTTAAGAAAAAGACAATGACAGCGCATTGCACGCATTTAGGCTTGCAGTAGTACACATTTGTTGACAATGCTTTCATTTAAACAAATATATTTGGAAGTTTGGCACAGTTTAGCTAAGGTCAGTTGTGTAAGAAGAAAGATAGAAAAACATTATTGTCACCAGATGTCAGGAACTTGATTTGGAAAATGTTTATTTCTGTATTTCAGGAAATCAAATGTAGACTTGATCCCACCTTCCCCCGGAGAGCACTCTCGAGCACTAAATAATGTATTTATGTACAAGAAGGTTAGATACAGTTAATATATTATATTATAATTCATGACAATAACGGTTTAATGTCCCTGTTTGGGTGCATCATATCAACACATTTCTAAAACGTCTACTACTGTAGTGATGAGCAGACTGTAATTATTCCGATGACATTTGAGCTATGGTCGTTAGGTTGTGCAAATATTGTCTTGATGTGTTCCAAATAAGCATCTTAACAACACATCTGGAGGCACATCTGGAGGAGGTGTGTCTTCCGATGTGCCGGTGTGTGCTTTAAGTCTCACAGAAAGAGAAAGGGACACATGGTGTTTCCTGTCTTTCCTCAGTCTCAGCCTTTCTCCGTTCAAGCCAATGAATTGTTTATCTGCTGCTCTCTGGGAAATTGGTTTCCTCCATCTACAGCTGTTGTGTGTCAGTGACTAGCAATAGGCTTTGTCCTGATCACTTCCTTTACTTCCACATTTAGAAACAACCAGTTTCGTTGATTCAACCAGTTTCTAAATGTGAGTATGCAGAGGGAAAGAGAGAAAGACACAGATACTGAAAGAGAAAAAGAGTAGACCATTTTTTATCTGCCTGAAGGTAAACACTTCTTTCTCTGATTCCTGTTTATAAAGTGTTACATTTCTGTAACAAATCCATGCCTCAGCCACAATGAATTTACATTTAAATAGGAAAACAGTGCTGTGAAGATAAGGTTTTTGAGGCTGGGGATAATGTATTAGTGTAAGTCTGTCATCATACCTGCCTTACTTATGAATCAATAAATATAACTTATTGTATCAAAGAAAGAGTGAGATGAGTGAGTGAGAGAACGTGAGCATAGAAGCTGCTTTAAAGATTTAGTGCGTAACTTTTTGATGTTAATGAACGTTACATTCAAGCCATTGCCAAATGAGTTGCTACAACGCTAATCATGACTATCAGCTCTACAAAACTCTCTCTGTATTTATCAGTATTCAGAAGATCGTGTCATCCAGTGACGTTCCCATGCAGAAACTCGAGTGAAGATAATTACCTCTTCTGAAGAGTCCAGCATGTTTTTTAATCCTCCATGTCCTCCTTGGCTACTAGCAACTGCGTGGGGCAGGGGTGGGGGCGTGTGCACGATCAAGATGGCACTATAGCTTTAAAGATTAATAAAGTGCTTTGTGTCCTCTTATCAAGTAGCAGAGATTTTTTAAGTTTGGCTAAATCAGTTTACAGCCTCATAATTGGCCTATATCATTGTTTTCATGAACAGTATCATGTCAACTGATCTCCTGTGTTATTATCCTATATGAAGTTGGTAAATGTCCATCTCAGTGTAAAAGCTGGAGGAGTGGTCTCGGTGCAGATGGATGCACATCCTGTCCTTGCAGCAACAGAGTAATATGTATTTATATACTTTATATGTGTACTGTAGTAAGAGCATGTAGAATTAATCTAGCACTAAAAAAATAAAAATAAACATTTGGAAATTCAAACAGAATCTGCATTTTTGATCTGAATGTATATTAATAGGTAGGCTACAACTGTTTGTTTGCTACCTGATCATAAGGAAGATCAAAGCAACTGCACGTTCATGATGTTGCTGTTGTTCGGAGGGGTTATCATCTGTGTTGCAAAATCCTCAGCACATGGACAACATGATGCACACTCTTGCTGATTGTTTCGCTCTACTCTGCTGATCAGTAGCTGGTGGTGGTAACGATCAAAGGAGCGCAGCAATGCACGCATAAATGCAGTGGAGACGAAGACTGCTAACAGCCAAACATAGTGGTGACAATGCAGTATTTGAATTATTCACCAGTGGAGTTTGCAAGTGTTTATTGAGATGGTAAATCATTAGTAGTATGAATATGTATCTATTATAATAACTGTTGTAGTAGTGTACCCTTTGTTAAATGCTTCATCTCCCATCAGATTATCAGCCTCTGTCAGTAGAGTCTCATACTCTGCACCTTTGTTGCCTTTGCTGAAATATCTCTTCTAGCACAGCCAGATAATGTGATTCTTATTCAAAACAGCTGAATTGATAATCTCATTAGACAATAGAAGGGAAAAGCTATGTATATTCAGACGGGTGTCATCTCAGCTCGCTGCAGGGTTATCTGCTGAGCTCAAGCTGTATGGCTTTTTAGTTCAAATTGAACTCAGAAATGGAAAAGTATCACTATTTCCCATCATCTTTAAGACTGTTACATCACCACAGGAAATACAATGGAAATAAGTTTTTATAAGAAGACACTAGCTGTGCTTGGCAGAGAAAGATCTGTTTTTAATTACATATATATATATATATATTTAATGGATTTGCAATGCAGATAACATGCAGACGTCACCACGGACAGTTTCAATTGTAACAACTTTCTATTGAAGAAATAGTCTGATGTTTTGTAGCCTTTAGTGCCTCAGCACTGGGCAGGATGTGTCCGGTTTAACCTCTGCTCCCCCCACAATGTGCACTTTGGTGGCAAAGAGTGACGTCTATCACGACTGCAGATTAGTTCAATAAGGTTTGACTTGACAAGGAAAAACGGAGAGAATGAAGGACAGTTTATCTGCTTCACCAGCAGCCCTGGTCTCAACTGCTCAGATAACTTCTCGACCTCAACAGCACACACACACACACACACACACACACACACACACACACACACACGAGAAATGCCCTCGCCAACACACTCTGTGCTGTTTAAGCAACAAAGACGTCTAACATGAACACAGCGAGCGTCCTCCATCACGGTCATCTTGTTTACATGAACAACAGACAGTTAAATGATGAATGTAATTTGAAGGACAGATAAGGAAACAAAGAGGAGAAAATTACCAGCTTGTCTAACATGATTAGCACCTACTAAGATGATCAATTAGTGTGATTTCTTTAATGTATTGTTGATATCTGAATTAATAAATCTAAATGCAGCCTTTGCTAGGTTTGTAGCATCTCTGAGAGCATACACCATTTTGCAGAGCAGCGGTGTGAGACGCTGCCCAGGAGATCAGGTGAGGACAGCGAGGGAGTCTTGAAAGCCACGCCCAGAAACACACACACAAACTACACAGAACATGACAAACAATGACAGAAACAGCAGGGAGGGGAAACAGAGGAAACAAGAGGACAAAGAGAGTGGCACAGCCAGACCATGACAGATTGATTTTATGGCTGTATCAATACATCTGTGACTAAAATAACCATCTGTGGTTATAATTATATAATATAACATGAGAGCATAATGATGAATGGTGAACCATCAAGTTTCCATGTTGGTTGGGCAAAAAGAGCAAATTGAGATTTGAGCTTCACAGCTTTTTATTGAAAAGAATTAACTGATTATTTTCTTTCTGGAGTGGAATAGATTGAATATGGAGGCCTCGTTAGATATAATGGCTGGTAATGAAAAGTCGGCTAGTGTCATTATTGTGTTTTGATTGTTCAAAACATTGCTTTATTAAGACTCCTCCTGCAATGTGAAATCTATTTTGTGGAAACACTGAGTTACCTTGAAACATTTAATACTTGATAGCAGTAAAGCAGCAGCGTTTCCCAGCCCAGCCTGTTCTGATGAAACACACATTCGAAAAGCTACGAAAAGACAAGCACTGTAATTTGCATGATGTCCACATTTTTTATTTGCTGTGCGCGCCACATTGACTGCTGCTGTATAAGAATGCGGCTGGCCACAAAGGGAGATGGTCGGGGTGATGACTGGGCGTTAACACACAGGACCTTGAAGCCAGGGAGCGGAGTTCGCCGGGGAAAACAAAAGACTTTCACCCAGGAAATGCGTGTTCCTTGGAAGTGTTTAAATACAAACCACAATCTTTTTCCCAAACTTAACTAGTTATTTTGGTGCCTGAAACTTAACTTAACTTGCACAACGCTCACTTTTTCTTGCCTAAATTTAACCGTAATCTCCGCCGAAATGACCGGCAGCTCGCGGTGCTCTGTACCCAGCACACAGTCACCTTTTTTCAGGTAAGTGAACCACCAACTAACGCTGACCTGAGGGAGCATCATGGGAAGCACCGTAGTCTGTGTTGCAGAGCTCTGTAGCGACTAAACCCATCTACTAACTGCCACTGATTCAACGAGCTGTGAAGTTTGTAGCCACGTCACAAAGCTCTGTAGCGGCTTAACCAGTTAGCAACTGCTCCTCTGTAGCACAGAGCTCTGTAGCCGATGTAACATGACCAGCCAGCGGTCTCATAGTTTAAATTATACGTTCTAGTGTGCATACCTTTTCGTACGATATCCTACATACCCATTCATGAGAATGCGTTGCAGCCCAGCCACAGTCTGAACATGTGATGTCATGCATATGTAATGCATACTGCCGCTGTTACTACTAACCATAATAAGATATGCTTAGATAATAATGCTACAATACTGTGTTAGGGTAATGTGTTCTGTGTGTTTGTCTCTCAGGTAAAATGAGCTCTCCAGTGAGCATCTTTCTCCAGCTATGTATTAACTCTCTCATATGGATGGGTCACTGCCCTCCAGAATGACCTTTAACCTTATAATAAACTACTAGTGGAGTTAAAGCATCTAAAACAAACTGAACTCCTCCAGGCACTTTTATTTCTCCCAAACAGTCCAGCCTCACTTTATTTCCTCTGAGCTCCTCAGGCTGCTGTGCTGTACTCTTCAGACAAACTGCTACAGACAGCTCTACTGTGGCTCTGATTTGTCTGCTAAATAAAACAGTTTGACTGTTGATTTAAACACCCTGAACAAATCAACAGCACTGAAGAGAGGAAGTGAGTCAGCGTCCCTGTGTTAAAGTAGTTAGGTTCCCCTCCACGTCTCTGTCTTCTTTGAGCCAGTGGAGAGCTTTCTGTAGACGGACTTACTGTGTTAATTGTAATGCCTGCACATATTACAATACAAAGTGCTTAACAAATAAATATATAAATCAATTGAAAAAAAAGGATGTATCTTCAAGCAATAAAACAGTAAAACTTTACAAATGTGCTTCTGTCTCATGTGGAGAAAAATAACGCAGAACAACACAAGTAGCTTTTGAAAGCTTTCAGTGAAGCTTTTTCCACCAGCAGTTAGGAAGACGCCTGTTTCTTTCCTCCCTCCTGTCAGAGAGGTTGTGAATAATGCTCAGAGTACTTGAATCATACTGTAGTACTCTATGCTAAATTAATCTCTAATTAGACTCATACTGAGAAAATTAACAACATCACACATCCACTCTCTCTCTCTCTCTCTCTCTCTCTCTCTCTCTCTCTCTCTCTCTCTCTCAGATTGTACAAACATATTGGAGACTTTGATGCTTCTAAACAGGATTGGTTGTCTATTCTGTTGTTGATGAAGAGTTGGTTTTTGCACAACTTTTTACTGGATGAAGTACATTTTTAAACACAAACCGAGAGTTTAATGCATTAGCACTTTATTTCATTGTTAAACTGTACAAATTATAAATATGTAAATAAACTGGTTTTGTAGTACAACAGGGAAACATACACATGTACATAATTTTTTTTAGGATGCAGACAATAGAACATTGTGTTAACATTTGTTTCTCTCTCTCTCTCTGCCTCTGTCTCTTCTCTGTTTCTATTTCTGTCTCTGGCCCTTGGCCAACCAGTCCCCTCCCCTTATCAAACACACTCACACCAACATCATGTGCTGGGTGCTGTGCCACAGATGTGGACAGGCTCTGCTGTTGTGATGATAAGGGTCATGCTGGCTGTGTTGGGGGTTTGTCTTCAGTGTCAGGAGAGGCTTCAGGGGTGGACGTGATGCCCAACGAAGTAAAGAGCGACGCGCGGCAGGCAGGAGGCCAGGACAAAAAAACCATAACCTCATCAGCTGCTAACAGACCACTCACATGCTGCCTGTGTTTGTACTGTGGATTACAGCTTCATATTATTCCAAATGCTGTGCATGGATTTGTATTTCATCTTTTGAAACCAGAGTTGCTAAAGTAAACTAGATGGATTCGATCATGGTGAAATGGAGTAGCGCATTGTCAGTACACACAATAATGAGTATATGAGTTTTTATTATATTACAGTTATTCAAAGTTCAAATTATTTCAACTTTGATCTAGTTGCCATTGACCTTTCGAATACCTTGCTCTGCGCCCTACCTAGCCGTGCGCAGAGAGCAAATGGCTTATCATGTGTAGTCGGCTTAAGCTTCATTTGGAATATTCAAGAGACAGTTCAAGAGAATCTCTGAGGGCAGCAGGGGCCGTGTAGACTCACATGTAGCTCGCTCTCTTCTGGCTCTGCAGCTGCTTTTGAAGGCCACTGTGATGACTGCTGTTTAGCCACAGCTGTCTCGCAGTGACGGGGAAGACAGGGCTCAGTCTTCTCTGAGATAATCTGCCTGGTGGGGCGAGAGCTGGCCGTGGTGCTGGGGCTTTTGTGAGATGAACGGTAGGATTCTGTGGTCCACATTCTGATTCTTTAGCTAAGAATATTATAAGCTACTCAGCATACAGTAAACTTTTAGCTGTTTACAAGCACAGATCACAGATTGTAGATACTGGAGGAGTATATAGTGCAGACCTTTGTGGATGGAACGCTATGCAAACTGCAAATGAAGCCTTCATCTGTAGAATACTTTCACTTGAATTGCAAAACCAACAAACATTTTCCCACAAATAGGAACACTTGTAGCAAAAGTCTTATGTATTATATGTCCATAGCACTACATTTATCTCTGACTCAGTACATCAAGCGGTGTTTGCTTTCAAACGTAAGTGTAGGTCTCAGAGTAAGTACAGCCGTTCCCACTTCAGCCTCTAGACTGATTCAGTGGCTCCACTCTGAATAATATTATGTTGCAATAATATTTGGAAACAAACATTAAGAGGAAAGGGGTAAATACACAACAACAAACAACAGATACTGGGCGTAGGAAGAAAGTGTGATCCACTCAGATAACAGCTACACAGCCCACTCCACTCATTAACACGGTGACGGGAAATGTGAACGGGGAGATAAGGATTTGATCCATTTAAAAATCTTCCCTCCTAATATGATTATTGTCATTATTTAATCAACTTTGATTATGTGAAAGAATAATGACATCTTTATCAAAATCTACATTAAATCTCAGTGTGAGATTTCTCACATTGTCAGCAAGAAAAGAGTGTTTATGAGTTTACATGACTTACAATAAGAAGATTTGTGCACGCTGCAGCAGAGTTTAGCTATATCCCATTAGGATCTGCACATCGGACAGTCCTTGCAACTTTTGAAATGTTCTTTAGAATTCTTTCTCAAACATGTTATTGTTCATCAAGCTTTCTCTCAAATCAGAGAATCAGAGAGGTGTGAGGATTTGCGTACTCACATCCCAAAAGACTACCAGCCTCAGCATGTTTCAGAGCCAGATACAACAACATTTCCCTTTTCAGATACTCATCAGGTTCACCACAGTGTTAGTCACAGAAACGCTGTTTTCGCTCCAACCTTCTGAAAGCCGCTCAATCGACCTTCCTTATCGCCCAGAGCAGGGCAGGAAAAAGGTAGGAGGAAGAAAAGGAGCCAATGAATGGTAGAACAAAGGAAAAAGCCGTACTGAAAATTGATTTTAACACTGTTTTAGTTGAACAAAAGCTTCTAAGGAGAAAATGCGTGGAGGGAGGAAGATCAAGTGAGATAAAAAAAAAAGAAAAGAAAATGGCCGAGGAAGAGAGGGAACACTAAAGAAAGATATTGAGAGAGAAAGTCTAAAGTTTAAAATGTTCTTTCATGCAAGTCATGACAGGGAACAGACATTTTCGTTTTCATTCTGTCACCACAATTCGTCTGTCAACTCCTGCAGCAAAACCAATTCTTCACAACTGTTCAGAAGGAAGGTGCAGTTAGCCTGTTTTCATCTCATATAAATTCAAATAATTTACACAGAATATAACCTGCCTGCAGTTTCCCCGTTAGGTTATATATAGTGATTACCATTCAGCATTGAACTTTAACAGCTCTGTAGCGAAGAACATGTCCCCTCTAAGTGTTTATAAGATGACAATTAGTCAAATGTGTATTTGTATAAGTGAGAGATTATAATTGTTGAATATAATTAATATTTAAGCCTGCTCAAGATTGCAGTGATACTAACTCTGCTCAATACAGTACAAGTAGCCTACAGTCATCTTGCCTCTTCAGTACTATTTTGGAATAAATCTATTGCCTATATTTATGCATGCTGTTGGGTTGTAGCAGGGAGGAGTAGGGAATGGCGGACCCAAAATGCAGAGAGCAGGCAGGAGAACGTTTGAAGTGGAGGATTTATTAAGGAAACACAAACAAACCAAGGGAGGAGGCAGCAGGCAAAAACTGATTCCAAAAATGAAGACAAAAGGTATAAACAAAAACCAAGGGAATCCAAGAAAACAGGAATAACCGGGAGCATAGATGAGGACTGACACTGGGGGACACAAAACACACAAAATGATCTGACACTGGACAAGGGGAACACAAAGACTAAGGGTAATGAGATAACACAAGACAGGTGACACAAGGCTGGGAAACAGGTGAAACACATTAGGCTGGGCAAAGCAATCAAAAAAGGAGGGAAACACAAGACAGGAAGTAAAGTGGACAAGACAGAAAACCAGAGACTTCAAAATAAAACAGGAAACTGAGCAAAAGACAGCACAGAAAACAGACTACCAAACTAAGACAACACCAAAACCATAACACATGCATTAGTGTTCAAGTGTAGTCAGTCTGATGCAAAGTCTTCGTTCAGGGTGTGTTTCACCTCTCTAATGCTGCCACCCCAGGGCTCTGTAGGATTACATGTATTTAGAGCTGCTCAATGAGCTTTATCACTTCAGTTCCACCGCCTCTGGACTTCATCACATATCCAATATGTAGACACACTGAACTGAAAAATTCCCTGTGTATTTATATAGTAGTGTAGTAATAGTGGTTTGCACAGTATGGATGTAAGCTAGTTTTGTGTGTGTGTATAATCAGTAGCAATACACACACATAATAAATATATCTGTGTTCACTTCTGTGCCATAGCTGCTGGCCATGAATCTTTACATTGAGTTTTATATGCAACAGCATTTTTAAGTAATTTTAAAAACCATCCTCTTCTTTTATTTTTTTAACTGGAGCAAGCCATCCCTCTAAATCCTTTTGTGCCAACTAAATTCCCTGTCCGTTTGTGTGGAGGAGAGAGGAACTGTGACATTGATTTTAAGAGGTGGAGAGTGATGGCAAAGGGAATCCTATATTATTTCACATAATTGTCTTTCCCAAAAGAGAGTAAACTCTCAGCAGTCCGATCACACAAAAGTTGTTAACAATTCTTCTTCTTAGAAGTTGTTGTGTTAACAGTCTGTTGAGGTTTGGTGGAAGAGCAGAAGCTGTACAAACATTACTGATCTTACCACTTGTTGGTCTTTCTACAGATCAGTGTTGTCCTGAAGGCAGGAAGGCTCCCTGTTGCCTCTGAAAAAGAGTCAGCCAGTCTGTCAATGACTGAACATTATCACCACTGGAAGTTGATCCTACAACCATTTGCAGTGCTGGAGCCTCTTAAAGCTATAGAGTGGAGAGTTGTGTGGAGCTGATAGTCTTGATTAGCTTTGTAGCAACTCATTTGGCAATGGTTTGAATGTAACGGACGTTTATTAATATCAAAAAGTTACGCACTAAAGCTTTAAACAAACTTGACAATCTGCTTCTTCCGCAACAGAAACACAAACTATACTAAGTATATAAGTTCAGATATAACAACATTACTTCTTTTCAGTCTGTAAAACTTTTTTAATCCTGTAGCTGTACTTTTTCAGGGCCATCTAAACCTATGCACGGTTCTCACAGGTTCTATGCAGTGCCTTTTCACAGGATGCCCCATGTGGTAGGGTTAGAGTGTGTGAACACCAGTTCTCACATCACTTTATCAGCCTCTATAAGACTTCAGAATTGACTCCACTGCTCTGCTCCTTGTTTATAAAGCAATAAATGCTTTTGCTCCACAACACCTCTCAGTCCTGCTCAGAGCTTATGAGCCAAACAGGTCTCTCAGGTCATCTGACACATGCCTGTTTCGAGGATTAAAGTGAAGTCTGGGGAAGATTCTTCATCGTTTTGTGCTCCAGTCTCTGGAACAGCTTCAGTCAACCTCTGCTGCTAGTACTATTATTCTAGTCATAGTTCTATTATCTTTATTGGTACTATAATTGCTACTGTTTGCCATACCAACTGCTATAATTATTATGAATCATATTTCTCCATATCTGTATATCTGAATAAGTGTATTTGTGAGTGAATTATAGAGTGGTCTAAGATAAGATAAGATAAGTTAAGATAAGCCTTTATTGTCTCCCATAGGAGAAATTTGTCTTGGGCACTCGAGAGAACAAGATGGCGACACATCACGCATAACACACAATAAACATACAATTAACCAATTTACAACATAGTCATACATTTTCTCATGCTTCAATAAACAACAAATAACACACAAACAACCCCCCCCCCCAACAACACAGCCTCCCCCTCAAATTGCACAAATGTTTAGATAATGATTGCACATTTCCCGTTAACTCATGCTGTGGTGAATAACTTCTATATTGCAAAATGCCCCATTGCATAATACCATGTCAAATATAACAGCAAATTTTGCACCAGTACCCTATCATTGCACATCCTATAACCTCAATGTTCAGTACCACAGTCTTATATAGTAATAGTAGTCATACATAAATCACTGCAGCGAACAGACACAGACGCAGACACACACACAAACACAGACACACACACTCTATCTGTTATTATTCATTAATTTGATTGCAAGCGGCACAAATGAGAATTTGTACCTGTTAAGCTTGCAGTTTGGTAACCTGTACCTTCTGCCTGAAGGCATCAGCTCAAACTCACTATACAGGACATGATTTGAGTCGTTGATGACTTTGAGACCCTGTTTCCTCACCGCCTCCTCAAAAAGCTCCTGAAGAGGAGTTGGTGGAATTTGGCCAATTATTTTGCCAGCCCTTATTATCAATTTTTGTAGTTGTGATTTTAGTTTAACGGACAGGTTACCGAACCAAGCCATAATACCATAACGAACAATAGATTCAATGGCTTCCTTGTAAAACAGTATCATGATCTCTTTGTCCACTCCATGAACTCTAAGTCGTCTTAAAAAATACAGACGCTGACATATCTTAGAGCAAACATACTCCACTTAATGGGACCACTGTAACTGACAGTCTAATTGTATGCCTAAATACTTATATGTTGTTACCTGCTCAAGAAGTACACCTTCAATTTGAAGTGTGCTGTGATCTCTTATAGACCTGGGGTCAAAAATCATTTCTTTGGTTTTATTTACATTAAGTGTCAAGTTATGCCTGTTGCACCACTTCACTACCTCCTCTATCTCCTGTTTATAGATATCAATATCTGAGTCTTTTGTAAGTAAACTAAGTATGGCCGTATCATATGAAAATTTAATAACGTGGTTATTTCTATTTATGTTTCTGCAATCATTTGTGTATATTATAAAAAGTAAAGGAGAGCTTACACAGCCTCGAGGGGCACCTGTACTTATGTTCAGAGTATCAGAAAGAATAGAGTTAACTTTTACTTGCTGCTTCCTGTCTGTCAGAAAAGAACCATACCATCTAATGATGAAGGGGTTCACCTCCATCTGTTGTAATTTACATAACAGTGTCTGAGGGAGAATACAATTAAATGCAGAGCTGAAGTCCATAGATAATACTCGAACATAAGCTGATGGATTTTCAAGGTGCTTTAAGATAGAGTGTACAGTTGTTAGTAAGCCATCGTCAGTACCCCTGCCATTAGGCAGGGGTACTGACGATGCCTTAGACCTACTCTAGCTGTAAAGTATCCTGAGATAACTCCTATTGATTTGGCACTATAAATAAAATTGAATTGAATTGAATAGATACCCCAGTTGGACCTCATTTAAGAGAGCTTAAAATGCAACTTTTTGTCTTTTCTTTTGACTAGCTTCTTCTGTGCTTTTTTATGTACATTTTACATGTACATTGTTTTGAACAAGAAGTTTATATATGTGTGTGTCAGTTTTGTTGGATGAGTCACTAATTGATACATATTTAATTTAGGCTATAGGTTTAATCATTTTTGTAGTCTGCTGTTTTCATGTAAACCACACTGAGTTTGCCTGTGTATGAATTGAGATATGAGCTGAATCAACTTTGTCACTATCCTTCTCTTTCCTCTCTCGATCCTGTGAGAATGCTTTTGTCCAGACAGCAACATTGAGCAGCATAATCATCAGAGAGATAACTGCACAGCAGAGAAGCGTAGCCTACCGCTGGACTTGTTCATGCATTGATGCATTATTTCCACCTCCCTGCTGTGAGCTCCAGAGTGCTGCTGGCCACCTGGCGTGCTTCGCTGAATGCCAGCTCACTCCCTGTTGTGGGATTTGGTGCCAGTCTTGTATGCTGTCCAATTGACAGTGTGTATCCAATTAATGTTGATACAGTCATCGATGTGTACCATAGAGTCTAACAGCCAACATTTCTTTGCATCTCAGAATTTTAACAAACTGCATTGTTCATCATAAATCTAATCTCAGTGACTAACGTAGACTGTCTCAACTTGTTCTTCTGTTAACAAACCAGTCATATGATCATGCACATAACTTAAATCTAAATGTGAAGCCGTGTAATCAATGAATGTGCTCTATATTATGCAGCCGGGGCTCAATCTGGCAAGAAGTGATGACTAGCGGCGAGGTCTAAGCATACCTCTAAAATGGAAGGAGGCTTCACCTCAAACAAATCATGGATCTGTCAGAGCGATCAAAGTTTATCGTGTCAATTATTACTGACAAGATGACGATGCCATAGAGAAAGAAAAATGATACCAGCAACCACCTGCTGGCTGTTCTGCTATATGTTTATTCTATGGTATTTGATCATATAGTTGTAATAGCACTGTTGTGTTAGTATCAGCCATGTGGTCCAGTTAGGTGTCACGCCACTTTTGTCACATCAATTCAGCGTTGTGGCAGGGCATTCGGCGTATGTGCCAGGTGATAGATCTTTCACAGGGTTAGGGTAATTACGCAGACCCAGTCATTATGTGAAAACATGACGCCGGTTGTTTGGGGGGGAACTTTACCCAAAGGTCTCTATGTTGATAGGCTCATAGTGGCCAAAAACAGCTTCAATGATTAAACAAGAACATAACTGAATAGAACAAAGGGAGCAACAAAAACTCACTAAACAACCCAGGCAGTGTCATTCTTCTGTATCTATACAACTCTATCTGTTACTTCCATTTACACGTACATTTCCCTTTGTTTGTGCCCTTCGTTTACACACAAACGGAGAATTCTGAGGTTTAGGCAGCCGAGAGAGCGAAAGAGGAAGTGATTCGTTGCTGTTGTTGCTATTTTCGGGATTCTGATTGGCTAACGTGGGCTTGAGCTTCTTGTTACACTGCCACCCACAGGTTTGGCATGCTCTCGACGGCATTGACGGCATATATACACGGGTACATGTAAACGAACACTTTTCTGAAAACTGACAGCTGTGCACAATGTTATTTTTGAAAACAGAGAGGTTGAAATGTCCATTTATGGAAATAGCCGGATGTTTACATGTAGCATGAATCTATACACAATTCCACTCAGTGTCAGTGAGGACCTGACTTCTCGTTAATGAGGTTATTAATTACACCTGTGCTATGACAGTAAACATACTAAATCAGTACCAAACTTGGTATTGAAGTAGAATGGATGTGATGCATGATGCAAGTATCAGTTATAAAAACAAAAATGTATAACTGTCTGTACCATACTATAATTTTAAAACAGATTGACATACATTTAAGATACCATGACATACATTTAGTTAAAAAAAAGTTTAAAAGTTTAATTTCTTTTTTTTTTTTTTTTTTTTTTTTTTACTTTGTTCTTTCAACACCACTCCTTCATGCACTCTCTAGCTCGCTTGACCACCGTAAAAAACTAACCACATCGCGGTCTCTAGATCACCCAGTAAGAGCGTTCGAGTCCTGCAGCGGCACGGGTTCGAATCTGACCTGCTGCCCTTTGCTGTGTGTCATCCCCCATCTCTCTTCCCCTTACATGTCTTGTAATAAAGGGGAAAAGCCCACAAAAAAATGATCTTAAAAAAAACTAAACACATTAACTAAGATTTCACATTTTAATGATTCAATAGCAGTGCTGGTCATCTCTAATGAGTCATGCTGTCATGCTGAACTGGTGAGTACTTGTAGCTGCTGCTCTTGTATGCTGGATGCTGTACTGCTGGGAGCTCTGTGAGGTTACAATGCGCTCCCACAGCCACGGTGAACCAGCACGCAGGAGGACAGAGATGCAGGGACTGGTCAGAGTATAGGAGTGCAAAGACAACAATGAACAAAGCGATACCGTAAACCCTGAACTGTTATTGTGGGATTTGGTACTGAAGTTAGTCATGTTGTCCGTGCTGTTTAGGGCTGTCCCAAACGATTATTTTTTTTAAACGATTAATCTAGCGATTATTTTTTCAATTAGTCGACTAATTTTTCAATTAGCGATTAATTTCCCATTGCTCAATTATTAACAATTTACACAAAACAAATTTCAATAAGGTTCTAATCACTGTCACTGTTCAAGTAAAATGAATGTGTAGTGCAACCTGAAGCCAGATGTGGGCTATCAATCCAACCACAAAATAAAGTCACTTTCTAGAGGGATACAAAAATAAAAACTTAAAGTAAACAGAGCAAGTGCAAAAAGAGTATTATATATTATAGAGAGAGTATTTTTGTTAACAGTAGTAGGTAAAATAATGAATACGCTCTTGTTTAACATCCAAGCTCTTTTCCCTTAATCTTACTGTAAAACAAGTGCAATTTTAGCAACATATGAAATCAGATGTATCAAATAAATCCAACAATAAAGCAAATGAACATTTCAAGTCACTTTCAGGAGGAATACACAAATAAAAAACTTAAAAATAATGCAATTTTTCTCTCTCCTTCCTAAGGGAATTATGAGCCCGAGCCCGATTTTAAACCCGACAATTTTTTTTAATGCGTGGGCCGTTATAACCGACGTTATAAAGGACTCGTGAGATATCTGAAACAATCTGGCCTGGTTGCGCAATTATCGAAGACAGTGCTACAGATGGGGGGGAGACACGATTTTAGCACAGTTTATCTCACACTCAAGTCAGTGCAGGACATACTGTATACGGGTGAGCTACGGGAGAAGCTGGAGAGGCATAGGTGAGCAGAACTTACGGTGTTTTGCTGCTGTTATCCTGACTCAGGGATGCATTTTACAAAGTCTACAGACTACCACGTTGTTGTTGATGTTGTTGTTGTTGTTGTTGGCATTGAGAGTAATATACTCCCACACTTTAGAAGACCGTGTGCGAGCCTTTTTCTCAACGTGTTGTTGAACTTGCGAGGAATCCATACTTGCACTGTTGCTGGAGGCAGCTGGTTATTTTTAGATTTCTACGCCGTGACGCATTGACGCAAATTATTTGCGTCAACGCATTTACCTAATCAATGACGTTGATGACGTCGACGAATCGTCCCAGTCCTAGTACTGTTAATCATTTATGTCATTATATTTATTATCACTAATAGACTTTTTTATAGACTTTAGATTTTTTTTTTAACTTGTCAAAGCAGGAACAGCACAGGTGTAACTAATCACCACTAACGAGTGTCCTGCTTGACTGAAATGGAGCCATTGTTGATGTTATTGAGTACACCTGTGTTTTTTTTTTTATTAAAAAATGTAAAGGACACAAATGCATCCTATGCAGGGTTCAATGTCTCGTAATCCACTGTGTTTCCGCCCTCAGGGCATGTTGATCTTGCTTCGTAGTACAGCTGGTCATGGCTTTTTTTCTGCAGGTATATACTGGCTGCATTCTTACTACATATGACAAACTTAGTTGAACAAAACACTCAAGGTCTCTTGTACAAACTTGTTTTTCTGGAGCTTCCAACCACAAAATATGGTCTTCATCTGCCGATTGACTCATTTGCCATAGAGTTGGGTTTGTTTCCGTGTTAGCTCAGCAGCTGTTATGTCATCCAGAGCAATTTTAGGAATTCTCCCTTGTGTTTACATGTTTTCTTTGGTCAATAATGAACTTTTATGCTTCACTTTAAGCCAACACGGATAAGAACGAGTGTGTTTCTCTGTTGCCATCAAGACAGCAGGTATTTGTATACGGTGTTCCCAGTTCTCTCCTGTGGTCAAAGCAGAGCTGTTTTTATCCTGTGTGTCTCACACTTGTCTGATCCTAGAACACGTCTGCTGAGCAGATCAACACTTTAGCTCAGCAGATGGTGAGCTGATGACCGGCCATAATGGAGAAAATAAACATTACATCAGCTGATAATAGAAATTAGACATTTACGTCTATCTGGAGAGAAGAGAGAGGCTGTGTTGTGTGATTGATCACACTGATGTGTTTGATGTTTAGACTGAATTCCTTGAAATAAAATAAATCAGTTCTATGTAAATGTATCTTATGTAGGCCAGTGCCCTGCAGTCTTCACTTTAAATGAAGGCCACATCCTCACGTGATGTGAACTGTGTGACACTGTGAAGTCAGTGTTTGTCCTCTCTGTAAACCAGAGGGATGATGTGTGTCCCCTCGGTGTCGAGTCCTTGGTCCTGTCCTCTCATATCTTTCCATGTTCTCTTATAGCTGATCCAAAGCTGGACAGCTGTCCTCCGTCCCAGTCTGTCTTCTGTCAGAGCCAGAGGGCTGGAGCTGCTCTCTTGTGTCCTGTCAGTGGTTGGACCTCAGCTCTCGCTCGGTCTCTTCTCCACCAGACTCTTACATCTCCTTCAGTCATATATCATTGTCACTGTCCTCCTGATGTCTGCTTTGACTGATTTAATAGAGCTTTAAATAGGATCCAGCACAGCTGTATGGTGATATTTTACTGAAAACGTTCAAAACTGTAATTGATTATTACATTTATGTAATGCTTCCAGGTGTGAGGATTGTCGTGTGAGACATCATTTGAGAATGTTTTTTAATGTTGAATCAAAATCATTCATAGTTTATTTTTATTTTTTTTCAGTTTTTCAAAAATGGTGTGCAAATGGGATTGTACGATTTTGACAACTTGTTTTAATCTGTGTATTTCTGGAAAATTAGTCATTGTTTCGAGGCTCCTATTGATATACAGTATTTTTTCATCTTTATTCCACCCTTCTCTGTTTCCCTTCCTATTTATTCTTTTCTTCTACCACCTGCTCCTTTGTTTACTCTTCCTATCCTCTGACTGTGCAGTTTGGCTGACTTTTAATATTTTGAATCCAACGAACAGAATAATTTGGGAGACAAAAAAAAAAAAAAAAAGTCATCCGTCTGGCATTTCAAAATGAAAAAAATCCCCTCTACACACTAACACCTACACAGTTCTGGTAATTTGAAGGAATAATTAATTCTCCTATGTGGTGTTAATTTTTATTTTGTCATCAGAATCACACGTTCACTTTGATCTTTTATTTCCATCTCTGTGATATAAAAGAAACTCTTCACAGCTGTGTTTAGTCTGTAGCTCCACTAGCTTTGTTGGTTAAACAACAAAACATCAAATTGATATTTCTGCATGAATTATGATGAATTATCACATATGATGTTTATCCCTGTTTGCTGGTGCAGGCATTTAAGAACACTGTCTCAGTACCCAAACCCAAAGTGTCTGTTTTTTCGGTTACACTTTACTTAAAGGTATCTACATAAGAGTGACATGACACTGTCATGAACGTGTCATAAACATTATAAACAAGTCATAAATGTTTATGAAATAACGCTTCTTTTAGTAAGTTTCATTTGGTTTTTGTTATGGCAAGTTATGGTTAGAGTTAGAGTTAGGGTTCATGTGTCATGACTGTGTCATGACAGTGTCATGTGTTCATGACACTGTCATGTCACTCTTATGTAGATACCTTCAAGTAAAGTGTTACCGTTTTTTTCTTTTCCTGAAAGTATCTATTTGCAGGTCTGAGATCAGTCCATCGGAGTCTCTTTCAACGGTGCAATAACTTAGTTCCACTAGCTAGCAAACACCCAATCCATTGACTGCAGAAGTGAGCGAACAGAGAGAGAACAAAGGGAGAGGAGGAGAGGAGGAGACACTCTGTCAGTCAGGGTTTTGTCTTCTATTGACTGTTTGAACTGGATTCAGCTCAGACTTAACTGATTGTGTCATAAATCACTTGAGAGCCAACCAAAGTGTTTGAAGAAGGGTGTGTGGGGAAGTGCAGGGCAGACTTATATGTGTTGGATGTTTGTTTGGTTGTTCATTTTAAGACCAAACAGTGAGTTCAGAGGAACAGTGAATTAAATCATCCTGGATGGACTACATGACATCATAGACATATTAACACACTGCTGGGTTTGCAAAAGGAAGCAAGACGCTGAGGCAGGGACACCATCAACTTATTACGTAAAGAAGTATTTCACCTATGCCACTCAGCTAATATTTCACACTGTGTTCAAAGTGCCTATTTATTTATGAGTCATGGGTGAGAGCTCATGAAGTTCATATGTTTTGTAAAGTTATTGCAACGACCCAAATACCTTTATTCAGATGAATTTTCAAGCTGTCCAAAAGAGTTACTTAGTCATCTAAACTTGAAAAATGTAGTAAAATAAAGACATTTCCAGTTTTTGTACAGCCTACGCCCTCCTGTATTATAAAGAAAATCTTACCAGAGAGCATTTTCTTTCACTGACTGAACACTCCAGACAGTATCAGAGAGTTTGAACTAATCATGGTAAATCACTGTAGAATTTAAAGTTTCTCTTCTACAATGCTCTCTCTGTCTCAGTTCTTTTTCGATGTCTTGATGAGTTTCAAAAGATTTATTTGTGAGATTTGTACAACATCTGGTCTTTCTTTCTGCCCCCCCCCCCACACACACACACACTTTCTCCCTCTCTTTGTCACAGATACTTTAATTTTCTGTGTGAAGCTTCTCTCCGTGAAAAGTAATTTTAGCATTTTCCCACCTACACAATTCACTCATGCTGTTCCTCTCAACGGAGTTGATTGGGAATAGAACTGCTATTTAAACAGTTTTCAGCAGCTGTATTGGCTGAACTGAAGTAAACCAACCACCTACGTATGTCCCTATATCCATATTCAATACTTCTCTTAGTTTTTTTACTACTACTCTCATGTTTTGACCTTCTACCTATTTGTAATCTAGCTTTACTGTCCTGGTTAGAAAGTGATTCAGTTCAGACCCCCGGTGTCTTTGTCTCTCTTTGTTGCGGTTTCCTGATTTGTTCCATCCTGAACCTGGACAGCTGCATATCATGTCACAGGCTGTTTATAGAGTGAAGGCATTGTAAAGGAGGGGAATAATCATTCATCATGATGGAGTTATTGACAAGCAGAAGGTCTTACAGGATGTGAACGAGACAGAGAGGATGGATCAGGGAAGATGACTCTGGTCCAGTGTTCCTCTGTTATACTGTTAATGTAACTCTATGCTGGTGGAGGGATTGCTATTTTACAGTAAAGCTCACTGAGGTCTGGAGTAATTATTATCAGTAGATATTGGATAAGGACACCTGCTCTGTCAGATTGGAGTAGGCCTACACATCCATTTTTCCTTCCAGTTTGCATCAGTTTAGCTCTGCTAACGAAACGGTGAATAACAACGGAGATTGTGATGTCCTCTTTACCAACAGGCCACAGTACAGCATGTTCTCATGCATGCATGCTCTCACCATTCGTTCAAAAAGCTATGAAAAGTTATATTCACTATATTGACAGCTGCTTTGTAGGGAGGTGGTTGGGCCCGGGTTGTCGGGCGTTAACACACAGGACTTTTAAGCCAGAGAGTGGAGTTTGCTTCCCGGGGAAAAGTAAAGACTTTCACCCAGGAAATGCGTGTTCTTTGTTTTAATCCAAACCACAATCTTTTTCCTAATCTTAACTAGTAGTTTTGGTGCCTAATCTTAACTTTCGTCGCAGCAGAACACTCATATTTTGTGGGCGGCAGCTCGTGGTGCTTTGTACCCGGCTCAAAGTCACCTATTTTCGGTTAACTGAACCACCAACTACCGCTGATACAAAGGAGGTCTGTAGCTGGCGTCATGAAGCTCTGTAGCGGCTTAAACAACTGCCGCTTGGCGTCGTGGAGCTCGTAGCCAGCGTCACGTGACCAGCCGGCGGTTTCCTCATTTCGCAGGATATCATACGTTTTGGTGTGCATACATTTTCGTACGATATCATACAAATTCGTTCATGAGAATGCGTTGCACAGTACCGTAAAGTTTGATTAGTCAAACCTGGCAGCAGCCTGTGATGCAGTACATGGGGTATACACTATTCTGTTCCTCAGCTCTGTTAGTTACCGAGAGGCAGTCACATCAATTAACAATATGGGAAGCAATTAGTGCAGTTAACTGTGAGAACAATTACCCTGTAATTAGCATGCAGCAAATCTGTGCTGCTGCATCGGCAGTGCAGAAGTGACCACCTTCACATCTTTTACATTCTCCTCTGCTAGTGTAATATGGTGAGAAGGATTCTTAAGCTGCTGGACTTAACACTGTAACACCTTTACAATAATGCTGTGCTGCACACATTAACCTCTACTATTGTCCTGAATGTACACTTTAGATTTAGCTGGGTCTTTCTTTTGTTTAGAAATCCAAGATGTGCTTTCTGTCCAACCTTTTACAGCTTTTTCTTCCAACCTCCCAACATATGGGGTTGTTTTGAGTTTAATCAGCTGCAACCCATTTCTGTTATTTCAACCTATGCAGTGTCAGGTTTATTGTTCATTGTTAAACAGAAGACGGAGATAACAAAGAGGACTGCACACAGAGACCTCATTTCAGAGAACGAGGCCACGTATCCCCTCATCTATCTTTCTATATTTCTTCATGTTTGCAGTGTAACACAAAAACTTATTGGCTAGCCTCTGTGCATTGCAATTGTTTATCAGTACACGTCAATCAGAGTAGTAACAGTTGTAAGATATGGCAGTTTTTGATGATGGCGGTTTTTAACAGAATTAAATAAAATATAATAGTTGCACATCAATAAAAACACAGACATGCTTGATGTTGATCTGGAGAGCAGATTGTGGATTTGAATGGGCCAACAAGTCTGCAGAGACTCAACAAGAGAATCCACAGGAGAACAGCTGAGGTATCTGCTTTCATGTTCAGCCAGTTCAGGACATCCAGTAGACCAGACCTAGAAATCTACAGATGTAATCAAGGATTACATGAATGTTGTATGCAAACACACACAAACTTAACTCACTCTGACATTCATTAAAGAAACTCAGAAAGAAGTGTCTGACATTTATCATATCCTCAAAGGCAGTATGGTTGCAAGGCAATGGATTAAGTCCACTATGAAGACATTTTTCTTTTGTATGAAGACAAGGAACCTCTTAACTCTTTAAACAACTTTTTGTCTAAACCTTGATGACTGATATATGGGCTCATAATGGAGTTATTTATGCATTGATGATCCACCACCTCAGCAGCTGTTTTCTTTTCCCTGATTTATTGTTGTTCCAGACGGTTGAACACCGACACAAGCAGTCTAAACTAAATCCCGTTTTTCCCCCGTTTTTAACTGACTGTTGATCAGCTTCCTTCCCCCTCTAACTCATCTATGAAGAGACATTGCTGCCGGTGGCTCTCTTTTCACAGCAAATGAACTATTCTAATGGAAAAAGTAGTGAAGTTGAAAGATAATTTTCTTAATTACTGTTTTACTATCAAATCTTGATTAATTTTACTTTTGTAGATATAGTCTCACTTCTCTTCTCTCTGCCCGGGTATTTAGAGCTTCTTCTGTTAGCAATGAGAACCAATTCTCTCTGTGGAGTAAAGACCCAGTGACAGAGACCAACACACTTTAACTGGCTCTGAACCAGAACGTGACGCTCTGCTCTGCAGACATTTGGCTCTCTGTCAGAGGCAAACTGTTACCAAACAAGTCTTTAGGGAAGCGTTCACCCGTTTGCATGCCAGCTGAGAGCTGCAGTGTTGCAGCAGAGAGCTCAGGTATAATCAGAGCAAAACAGTCATAAATCAACGCTCTCCGCAGAGTCGCAGGTAATCAGCTGGGGGTCTGCTGTGACGGAAACCACTGGGATGAAGTCACTAGAAATAGACAAAGGAGTTCTTTATTCAGGACAGAGACCAACAGCAGGGGAAAGTTGAGCTCCAACAGTCATTAGCATCAAAGTACAAGTACCACAGAGTATCTGCAACTTTACTGTAAATGATCCACTTCTGGAGGTCACAGCTCAGAGTGCAGTGTAATGTGGTGTCATATTTAGAAGTCAGATCAATACAGATCTTTTCTTAGGCGTATCCTGATACTTGATGGATGGAAAGTCAAGCAGGAAACTTTCACTTTCAGACTCTACATATTACAGCAACTGCAATGGTCGGGCCTGCTCTGATGGAACCAACATTTGGGTCATTGAAATCTAACAACTAGAATTAAAAAAGGTGCATCATAATGGCTTTAGCAGCCCCGTGATCTCCAGCAAATGTACTAATTTATCTTTGTTCACACATGTGCAGTGTGAACTATGTATGAGTGCATTATGTCCTGGTCAAGTTCCTCTCTGGTAGATGAAAAGAAACCGTGTACATACAGCATGTGTATCAAAGGAGAAATATATTTGTCTGAACCATCCTAGGGACTTGTGTCCTGGATTGTAGCGCACAGGAAATGAATATTCCAAAACTAAAACGTGTACAGAGGAAAAAAAGAAACTGAACTAACTGAACTAAATAACTAACTAACTTTAAAATGAGCATAACAATTAGGCAGAACGAACATACATGGTGACATGGATAACTGCTAAAGCACTGTGCAACAGTGATTTATCAGTTTAATTAATACTGAATAAATTAAATCACAGCAGTAAAGTAAAAATGCAATTATTATGTAATTATATTATATTACATTGTTGTTCATCAACATAGTGAGAAGATCAGTCTTCTCTGGAGAGCTCTGTCTCCACAGAGAACCAAGCTCTGTGCTCTGCTGCTGCTCTGTCTCTGTCCATGGTGCTGACTGGGAGGATGGATTAACTCACTGGACTCTAGTAACACGGTGGTGTTCAAAATGTAACTTAACACCCCCTGAGAATGTTTGTCTTTGCTGACCTCCAGTGATACAGAAGTACAGAGGCCTGTACTACGAGAAGATTTGGCGTTAACGAGGTAACTTCAGGTTCAACCCAGGGTATGCGGTATCACGACAGTGGATCACTTGTTACCGGGTTAAATCGCCATGGTAACTTACGCTCAACACCTAACCTGCTCGGGAGACCGGTGTTAAAGCACCGCCGACCAATCAGTACTCGGTTGATAACGGCGTCATTGTTCTTAGAAGATCCGGTGGCGCTCGGTGCGTGGAGAGACAGAGGTGCTCTCATGAAAAGTTAAAACATTTAGAGACCAACCACCCCGTTTACATTCCCTCATGGGTATTTTTATGAAAGATATATGCGGCTGTGGTAGATGTTTGCGATTGGTCATGCTGTGCAAACACCGCCTCTTTTATGTGAACGCGCGTGTCGCTGGATTGGGAAACCCTGGGTTGATTGAACTAGTTGATAACCACCGTCGTGACACAGCTTATGCAGGACCACGGTTGTTAGGTTTGGTGAAGTCGGGTAACTAATAAATCCAGGGCATGTTGATTTTTATTCTTGAGTACAGGCCTAAGGTGGACTTTAAGACCTGGTGACATCACAGCCAGGTGTGGTTACAGGTTTAACGGAGCCTATTCTGATCACACCCAACTATACCTATCAGTGATGCTGGGTGTGGACAGTGGTGGAACAGTCTTACAACTTTCAACCAGAGAGGGAAGCAAAACACTGCTTTATATCCTCTTGTACACACACACACACACACACACACACACACACACACACACACACACACCAAAATACAGACAGTTTTTGTTACCATTCCAAATATCAAAGCAGGTTTGTTGATGGATTTTTGATCATCAAGACACTCCAGGGAAGAATAATCAAAGCTCTGGTGGGGGCCATAGTGATGCAGTCACAGATGTCTCAATGTATATCATCACAGATCCATTTAACTTTATTCTCACCTGTTCTGGTTTATTTATCTGCCTTTTGTTTGGTCTCTACCTCCATCATTTCCTGCCTCTCTCTTCTGCCTTTCTATTTCTCCTTTATCTCTTTGTTTTGATCTTTGTCTCTGGTGTACGGTTGATCTATATTAAAGTAAAGCCTACTTAACATTTCACATGATCTGAAAGTGTATCCTGGACAAGAGCGATATTGACACTCCCATATGTTTCCTTACTCCCTACCTTATATTGATCTCACATCTTTTCCTCACAGTCAACGCAGCCCCGAATTCACCCACATTATCTTTAGTCTTTTACAAAGGTTTGCTGTAGGACAGAAACACTGTGGGCTGGAAAAAGAAATTATGAATCAAGAAACTTAGAGGTCAGGAGCTTGAACTCTGTGTTCAGTATGATAAGACATGAGTGGCCTGCACTCTGTAAAGTGAATCAGAAGGTTTCTCTCTAATGAGGGAATATAATAAGGATGATGTGTTTTCACCTACATTGGTGATGACTCTGATGCAAAACTGTGAAAGCTGGAGAAACTGTCTGACATTATAGATTGAAATAAACTGGGGCATTTGCCTTGTTTGTTGCATCATGTGATCTTAATGTCTTTTTCCAACATTGGCAAGATTTTTGTATTTTGCAAACAATTACTCATAACAGTCTGTGGGAAGCTTTGCATATTTATGCAGTTTGTTGCATGGGGCCATCATTCAAACTGATTTTCATACTGTGTATATACTTCCCACAGTGGGCTGTGAGATGGTCTGTGATTACAGTGCGTTAACTGGTGTGGCTCAGACTGACTTTATGACTCGGTTACTAGACTTTGAAGAACCCTAAAAATGTAAAGATGACTATGAATCCTATCTTACAAGGCACACACACACACACACACACACACACACACACACACACATGCATCTGACATCATGTATCATGGATAATGTGTGACAGCATGCAGTGCGTAAATAAATAATTTTCAGTTCATCCACCTGACTGATGACTTTTGCAGTTTGACTTCAACTATATTTTGCATCACATTGTTTTGATTGGATTGGATTCAATCTAACCTTTGCTTTGTTTCTCTTGCTGCTGGCATGTTATAATGAAAACAGTATTCATCTCCTCTGAGTGTAAAGTACAAATGAGCAGTGTGACAGAAACAGGTGGAGAATGTAAATAAACCGTCCAAACAACGTCTACCTGTGCCATAAGGCAACGTGGGTGGAAGCTAAACACAGATGGCAACTAAAAGGAAACAAAGCTCAGAACACAAATGAACACAGCTACACATTTAATATGAAAATCTATCTCCAAGCAGCAGTGTTCCTTCTGTGTGAGGGCAAAGATCCAAAAACTAAGTTAAGCCCACTTTAAGTGGGTAGAAAGCCAAAAATGTCAGGACTTAAAGTGAGACTTCTTCCTACAGCTCTCCCTCTCCCCTCTCTGTCGCACGGGCATATGCATGCGGAGTACAGCCATGAGCGCTCTCTCTCGCTGAAATGACCTGTTACTAGCCAAAGCCTCCCGTCACGGGCTAGATTTTCTAAAGCCTGAAAACAGAGCCAAGAGGAGATGCAATGGTCTACTTTTCTCTCAAATTACAACATGCTTAAAGGTTATTATGGCATTTTTGCCCAACGATGCCAAAAACAAATTGCCTACCACACCACAGCTTTATTATTGTGACATTACAGAAAGCACCTGGTGGCCAAACATGCACACTTTAATTTATTACTACAGGCATTAAAGCTTTAGTGGGTAACTTTTTGATATTATTGAACGTCCGTTACATTCAAGCCATTGCCAAATGAGTTGCTACAAAGCTAATCAAGAATATCAGCTCCATACAACTCTTTCTGTATTTCTCAGAAGCTCGAGTGAAGATAATTACCTCTTCTGAAGAGTCCATCATGTTATTAATCCTCTGTGTCTTCCTTGCATACAAGCAACTGCGTGGAGGGGTTGGGGCGCGTGTGCGATCATGGAAGGCTGTATCATGTGGACGTGCCGACAGAGTAGTCGTCATTACTTAGAACTAGTGCCCATTGAAAATGTGCATGGCCTGTGGTATTGCTGCTTATAGAATTCATCAAAACCAAATTGTACCCCAAAATTACATACAGAAGGACCCCAAACCACTTAATATGCAACTCCACTGTATAGCCTACTACTGACTTACTGATTTACCTGACAGAAAGCGTTGCAGATTCAGAATGTAATCACAAATTATCACAATGACAATGTGGAGTAATCAGACATTAGCGTCATGGACTCATGGCAGTGTGCTACCCACCCGGCCCGTTATGGGAGCTAATCAGCACATATGAGTTCATCAATCACCAGAACCGGACTGTGAGAGAGAGAGAGAGAGAGAGAGAGAGAGAGAGAGAGAGAGAGAGAGAGAGAGAGAGAGAGAGAGAGAGAGAGAGAGAGAGAGAGAGAGAGAGAGAGATCTCTTGTGTGGTATGATCGTTAACGAATTTAACATTTCAGTGGAGGTGTTAATTTCCATACAGGTTTAGTGGCTTGACAGTTAACGGTAAAATAGGGATTTGATTCACGGGGGTATTTTGGCGACGGTAATGTTATTAGTTAGCAGTAGACTTAATTAACCCGGGGTGAATATGATGAAAAGTGCTGTGTCTGCCCGGTTCAACTCTGAGATTTTCTCACATTGCACAGCACTGTGAAGGAATAATCTCTGAGATGTTCTGCTTCTGGTTAGAAGTGGTGAATGTAGGCTACAGCTCACAGCAACTTAATACTATATAGTGTCTGGCTTTTGTTTCATATTTAGTGTTGGCAAATGGCTTTTTGTTGAGTTTCCTCTTATCAAAAAAATAGACAAGGAAAAGCATAGGGCCTTTTTTTTTTTCACCAACTTTATTCCACACAACAGTTGTGATGTTCCTTTCAGCTCTCCGCCCGTGCTCCAGGAAAGTGAAGAAAACTTAGTTTGGTATATCCAGCAATCACGTAGCTAATCACGTTGGAAGCAGGAACAAGTCAAACGCGGTAACACCCCCAACCAATTTACTGAAAAGAACAGTTGAACAGTGGAAGATGTCATTACTGGTGCTGCTAACTGCTGTTTACTGACCAGGGGTGCCGTTGTGATGGAATGTCAAAAAACATATTCGTATGTTATATGATTTAGCACTGATTTATAAATGATAAATGATTTAAAAAAGTAATTTCAACCTATAATTCAATCATTCCTTGTTGTGGTGTTTAGATAACATCACGTCTTAAATATTTACAATAGCGATGTCTTGAACATGTGAGGATATTTTGTAATGTGACACTTACTAAAGCTTCAATGTTGGCACGTTTGAAAATATAATCTCACCATCAGTTCTTAGTATAGAAGTATGTTACTATTTTTAAAAAAAAGTTTCTTAAGTAGATGCTCTCACTGTAGCTGGAGTTAAAAATAAAGAACAATCAACAACTGTGGCTATGTGAGAACTACTGTAAGTGTAATAAATCTACTGTCAGGATTTCTTTGGGGGAAAATGCCACACTTGTATGCACACAGATAACTGGCTTTCTCCAGTGAGACCAACTACACTCTCTTCACTTTGAACTCAAACAGATATTGGTACATACGGGACTACGCAGCTCCTATAGATACACTAGAAGGACTTTACACTGAGAAGACACTTTTTTATGTTTTAATTACACGTCAAAAGTAGAAAATTTGGGCGCTGATATTATTCACACAAAAATATAACTTGTCTTAATGTGCAAATATTCCATATGAGCTGTCGTCTTCACCCTTTGTCCTCAGTTCATGTCATTAGAATTATAAAGGCAGATACTTGTGACTGGTTTGTGTTGTTTCATGTTAAATCAACTACTTTTCTGTCTGATGGAAAATAATCAATAATATTTTCAATCAATATTTTAAACCACACATGGTTAGTGTCAGTGAATAATTTTTTTTATGTCTGATGAAAGACCTAATTAAAGTGTCTTTATTTTGTGAATGTGAATGTTAAACAGTGAAGAAAAATACATTGTTGACTAGCAAATATGGTTTGCTTCCTACCGCCTCTCCACTGCTCCGCTGTCCAGCAGTAAACATGCTGAGAGGCAGACACAGTGAGAGCCTTTATGGGAAAAATCCTGGTTGTGGTTCTGAATGAAATTTATTGGATTTGGTCCTCTGTCAGTGCTGAACCATGAAACGCTGCTTTAGTAGAAACACACACACACACACACACACACACACACACACACACACACACACACACACACAACATTTTCATAGCTGGTAAGAAATACGAACATGTCCATAGGAAATTGTCAAACCAGTCCTGCAGCTCTCTATCTGCATGCTCAGTGCAACTAAATACATTGTATGGCGAGCTTTAAAGCTCCAGCTGATATTTAGCCATATTTTGGTGATTTGATGAACTTAACGAGCAGACAGTTGGACATTTGGCTTGTTGCAGGAGTGGGTTCATTGTCGTTTTTTTTTTGTTGCCTTATTTGTTCTATTGTAAGTAGCATACATTCTCAGCTGCTGAGGGGAAGCCTTGCTATTCGAAGCTCTCAAATGATCACTTTAACGGCATCCATATTTGCTAATTGTTGGTTACAGCAAATAACAGCATACTGCATCTCTTAAATACATATGCTACGTTTTGACCACACACAGAGAAGATTCTCTCTCTCTCTCTCACCCACTCACTCACTCACTCACTCACACACAGGATGAGAGTCTGTAGGGGTCGCTACTGTCCGTGTGTAAGCAGCACACGCAGCACTGACTGAGTCTCCAGCTCTTGTGTTCATCAGCGGCGTTCAGACTGGGATTTCTTCCTCCGCTCGACTTCATTAGCAGCGCTTTCTCTTCTGGAAACTAACCGCCGGAGACGGATCTTCTTCGGGAAGGGCGCGGAGCTTTTGCACCTGGTTAAGGGACACCATGCTTTACTTCTGGATACACACCGTGTGGATCCCCGGCGTCGCTTTCCTCTTTGGATTTCAAGGCAAGGGATCGTTTCATTCTTTGTATTTCATGTCCTGACGTTTTCCACTAGGAAACACCGGAGTTGAGAGGGAAATTACAGCTACCGCGGATGTTTATTGTGCGTCTGTGCGTCAGCTGCTGACTCGAGTTCTTAAGGTATGTGAAGTGACTTCCTTCCCTGAAGACACCTGACATGACAGAGATACCTCATCGTGGCGAAGCCTGTGACGTTCCAGTAGAGCTCTGTTTGCTCTAAATAAAGTTAGTGCTGAGTGGAGCTGAGCTGACAGCAGTCTCCATGTACAGAAGCAGTGTGTGACACGGAGAAGAGAGCAGCCTCAGAGGCGGATGGTACAGCTGACATCTTCAGCAGGAGAGTCTCCTCTCAGAGTAGTGCACAAACGTGGAGGCTGTTGGACTGTCAACTCCACTGTTGGGTTATTTCAGCATGCAGGCTTCTCTGATGAAGTGTGTGTGTGTGTGTGTGTGTGTGTGTCGGGGCAACCTATATGACACCAAAGCCAGTTAGGTTGTGTAAATTGTAAAATAAGTGGGTTTATATCTTAATTTTGGTTCTGAGCTGTCTTGAAATACCTTAATATCTCCACACATCTCTTTTTCAATTTGGCCCATGATGTCTGCACCGTACATTGGATCAGTCAGTCTTGACCTATTGGATTGTCTTTGGCACTGCTCTTATGCTGGCAAGGAGCCTGTTAGTGTGGAGAGTGTGTGAGGTAATGAGAGAGAGAGAGAGAGAGATACCCATGGATGAATGGAGAAGGAAGAAACAGTGTATGGTGTGAAACAGAAGTACGACCTTTTGCGAGCAGGAAATATGAAGGTAGTAGGATGAAGAGACGAGGATGATGGAGTCTAAGAAAAAAAAAAGAGTTTTTATCTCTTCACTCGTGTCTACTTTTATGATTAGATGTCAGCAGTAAGTAATGGTGCTTTCCAGTCTGTAAAGTAGCTCTGAAAAGAACGGTGCATGTAGCATGTGCAACAGAAGCAACACGGTGATCGATCAGCTGCTCAGTTTAACTCCATGAGGAAATCAGTTTAAGTGAGAAACACTATCAGGTCTTCAGGGTCAGTGCTGGCAACAGCTTGTCAGTTTCAACCCTCTTGTGACACAGACTCCCTCCTTCATCTGTTTACAAACTATCCAGATGACTGGATAAATGTGCTCATTTAGCTAATGAGGTTACCTCATATGGGTTGTGAGTTTGTTTGTGTTTGTCCTTGAATATTAAAATAGTCTTTTTATTGTCAGAATGAAAGTAACACTCCAACTAATAGTCTTTTTTAGCATCAAACACTCCATCTCTGTTGGCTTGAAAAGTGTCTGGAAATAGTTTTCTTCTTCACAAACTAACTGCTCAGAGTCAGTCAGTTAGATTGCAATGGTGATACATTTTCATAGCTGGAAAGAAATACCAACATGTCCAGAGAAAACTGTCAAACCAATCCTGCAGCTCTCTAGCTGCATGCTCAGTGCAAATAAATACATTGATGACATGGTATGGCGAGCTTTAAAGCTCCAGCAGAAGTCTAATATTTAGCCAAATTTTGGTGATTTGATGAACTTACTGAGCAGACATTTGGACAGTCAGCTTGTTGCAGGAGTGGGTTCATCGTCGTTTATGTTTCAATACCTTTTTTTGCCATATTTGTTCTATTGTAAGTAGCATAAATTCTCAGCTGCTGAGTAGAAGCCTTTTTATTAGAAGAAGCTCACACACACACACACACACACACACACACACACGTCACAGAGTAGACAGGTGGGTGATATGATGGAGTTGTTAAAGAGAAAATGATTTATAGCTATGCCTCAGAGACCCCAGGACCAGAACAGACCTGACTGAACTCACTCGGCTTCTTTTTGTCTGTTTTTCTAACTCAATAAAAAATAATGACCGTTTCTTCTCTTAAGGAGAGAGGAAACATAAAGAGCAGAATAAAATATATTCATAGTTAAGATTCCCACCTGTCACACTGAATCATTTCTCAGTGAGTTGTTGAAGTCTTTTCACTCCCTCTCTAACTTCCCTCTCAACATTTCACACATAGAGTAAACCTCCCTCTCCATCTCCCACTTCTCACTAGACTCATGACACTTTCTTTGTATCTTGTGTTTTGAAGCAATCTTTTTTTGGTTTATATTTCTGCTGAAATTATTTCCTGAAAACTGCCTGCACACATGAGTGACAGTAAAATGGTTAATATGTGGCTGAGCCATTGTTCCCCTGAGGGGAGCGGTGATGGCCATCCCACTGCAGAGCTTCTTTAAACTTGTCGTCTGCTCCGACTTCCATTGATTTGGATGTTGGCCTTGTTTGCTGCTGGCTTTTCAAAGTGCAACCAATTAGCAGGAGAGAGAGACAGAGGATAACATTATGGAAAAAGTGAGCATGAATATACTTGGACACGCTGAAAGACTTAGAAAACAGTAATTTGGCATTTGATGTGACTTTTTGTGCCTTTTTATTAAAGTAGATAATCAGCTCAGCTACTTCTCCAAGCACACCGTCTTCTATTCAGCATTAGTTTTAATCACACAGGTAGATTACTGGCTCCCTCTAACAAGGCCAGCTGCTAAAGTGTAAATTTCAATTTATTTTCACGGCTGTGTGCGGTTTCTCATTAATTAAAGGCAATGATAATTTTTGTCTCATTATTCTCATTTTCATTGAAAAATATTGAAAAGAAAATGATTATAGTGTGATTTTTGCGAGGATCTGTACCAAACAAAGATTTTTTTTTTCAAGATAATTTTGTGGGGGCTTTTCCCTTTTATTTGATAGTGACAGTGGATAGACAGGAAAGGGGGGAGAGAGATGGGGGATGACACGCAACAAAGGGCAGCAGGTCGGATTTGAACCTGGGCCGCTGCAAAGAACTCAGCCTACATGGGGCGCACACTCTACTGGGTGAGCTAGAGGCCGCCCCACAAAGATTTTAGTCTGTAGGATAGGATTTGTAGGCTGGGACGTCTCTGCAGCACCACTATACTTCATTCAGAATGGTTTGACACATATTTTGCCTTTAACAAATATTGCGCCCCCCTGCGATTTGGATATTGCACTAGTCCATATTACGATTTTGATAAAATTGCGATTAAATGTGCAGCCCGAATCAGCATTTGCACTTATCCTTATGTCCTTATCCTCCTCCCCTGGCTGCAGCTATAAACCGATAACTTGCTGTAAAAGTTCAGATTCAATGATTCGGACATATTTTGGGGATTCTTGGTGAGTTGGGAATCTTTGATAATATACAGTAAACATGCAAAACGAATGATGTATTCTTTTGGCAGCAGAGGACTTCATGTTGATTCAGGGAAGAGAACGTCATGAGAACGTCATCCTTTATCAGAGGTGAAGACTGTGTGCTCCACTTCCTCTGTCTCTGTTGGTGGCTTTCAGATTATGACTAATGAGATTCAAATTCTTCTGGTGATTTCTTCTCTCGTTACTGGCAGAAACTATCACTATTTGTCGATAACTGGAGAGGTCTGCACCTTCCTAGAACCCATTCTGGATAATTGCTTTTGGCTCAAAAACAAATTCTCCTCAGCTGTAAAACACGTTTTATTTATCCACATTACATCATCAGAGTGTCTTAGTCAGCAAACAGCACAGTGCTGGATGTATTAGCTTTCTGTAACAACGAGTAAATAAATGACTGGATGTTAGTTTCTGTTTGTAAGAGTCAATGCAAATCAGAGGTGAGACTGTATTATAGGATTACAGGATTAAAGCTTTTTTTGTTTGGTTTAAGTGTTCACCCATTAAACCCATCCACACATACCGTTTCTATTAATCCTTCATTCAAACAGGTAATCCTGTTGAAGCAAACGCCTCTTATACTGATACTGTGTCATGCTGGTGGATTTCCATTTCACTGAATTTATTAGAATGAATATTTAGTTATTTGTGTGTTACAACCCCCCCAATAATCAAAACTGGCCAGTGCACCGCCCCCCCCCAAAAAAAAAACATATTATAATTTCCTTTACATAAATAGACATTTTGCACCATAAATTGATTCCGAAAAGTCACAAACTGTTGTAGAAATATTTACCAAAATGCAGAAAATTAAGTGTTTGATGCTCATAATTTCAATTTTGCTCAAAAGTGGAGATGTTAACCCTCCCAATGTTAAACACAAAGTTACGCACTTGAGTTAACTCGTTCCTCTTTTAAAAGTGGTTCCCAAAAAAAGTTTGGTTTGCCAATCTGACATCACTAATTCTTTTGGCTGGTCAGTGGATTAACCAGGGAACTTAAGCCAAGAGTATATTTCCAGTCTGTTGACCTGTTATTAAATATATGGAACTATAATAACTGAAGGTCTGTTCATTAAATTATGTCCAGCAGCTGATGATGGAGATGTGGAGTTGTGGATGGATGAACTGACATAAATTAGTCACAATTGTGAACAAGGCTGTGTGAAAATTGCTGCAAATTCAGCCGGATAGCCGGACTGCTTGTTGTGTTGATCAAACCAAATAGTCAGTTCTGCCTCTTTGCCTCTGCAAACATGCAGCATTTGATTTTGTTTGGAGTTTACTGCCAGCTGTATGGGCTAGACAGACAGACAGAGATGATCCCACAGCTCAGTCTGGATCTCCAGGACCAGAGTCAGTCCAGTTAGAGGACCGCCACTGGAACCGACACAGACAGGCTAGGTCCAGACAGGCTCGGTGGAGAACAGAGTCAGCTATCTGCCACTGTATCAGCTGAACTACCATTGACATCTAATACTCTACTCTGAGCAAAGGAGGAAGGAACAAATTGTTGAGTCAGGCTGTCAGTCTGTCAGTGGAGACGAGCGTCGGATCATAGTCGCTTAAAAGTTGAAGTCTGTGTGTGTGCGTGCAAGTTAAAATATGTCTGTTCTAGCCCCCCTACATCCAGTATTGGGGTCCCATTAGCCCAGATTGATGCTGTCAAGCAGCTTAATGATGCCTTTCTGCTCCAACTGCAGCCTCCATGCTGAGAAACAGACAGATTAGCTGACACGCATGCACGTGCGTGCGCACACACACACACACACACACACACACACACACACACACACACACTTTTATAGGGGATGGAAATGGAAATGAGTTCAAACTTATATTTCCATGAATTTTATGACTGCACTATTTTTGACATTGCTTTGGTTGTGCAGCATGTCTGCATTCAATTGCTCAGCTGGATATCAGAATACAAGTTTAACTTTGATATTTAACTGTAGACATAATTGCAACACAACAACAGAGAAGATGAGTGAGGAAGAGAGCACAGATTTGGACAGAAGATTCACCCGGGCTTGATGCCGTAATGTTCGCAGTGACTTTCTGTTTTTGATGTTGAGTCATCATCTGAAGGGGAAGCCTTCACATTTCTACACATCAAAAGAAACTATCAACAGACTGCTGAAGGTGGTTCTTCCTGCAGTCAAACGTGAACTCTAACTCCCAGTGGGATCTCTGCTCGGGAAAACAAAAGGAGAGGCTGATTTCATACTAAAGAGGGAAGAAGGGAGTGTGTTGAAGTCTCCTGTAGAATCAGCCAGACTGTACTTCTCCAAAACACCTGTTGTGTTTCGGTTACATTATGTAAAAATGAATGTGTTGGGACACCCATCAACTCCACATGTAAACAGAGTTATTGGATTTATCCACTGCAGTTTTGGGCATAGTCCAACAGTATTGAGCTAATAATACAGACTGAAGAGAGGAATGGTTGTGTGTTTACTCATTCAGTGTGTTTGTAGTCGGCTCTCAATAGGCTCTCTGACTGAAGGCAGTGGATGAAGAGAGCTTTGTTACAATATGTGTGTGTAAGTCAAAGTGTGTGTGGGGGCATGTGTTTGATGGTTTTTACTACCATTTTAAACTCTTGTTGTTAACTTGCCCACTCTAAGTCCGTCTACATTTTTGTGCAGGTACCCTGTGTGTTTGTTTCCTCTAGAACGCCTGATCTTGTGGGACATACATAGCCTACATGTGTGTTGTGTCTTAGAGTTCTTTACTTGTGCCTTTTAATAAACTTCAACGAAAGCATTGTGTTGAGCTGTGGTGTTGTTTAGTTGTATTGATGGCAGTCAGCTAGCTGAAGTTACAACCACTGAATACCGACATCTCTAATGATTATTATCCAGTTGATTTAGCAGACGGTGTTGTTTCTTTATCAAGCAAATTGTCCCCCTGGAGATAAATATTCACCTTCAAACAATGAAAATACCGTTGACTACTAGAATAAGGCCACTAGTAAGAAACACGTCATATAGTGTGAACTGTCTCTATCTCTAACTATTTCTTTCTTTCCATAACGGTGTAATGCCATGTCTTTACTCACTGTGGTCTTTTATGTCTCAACAGTGACCTCAGCTTTGTTAATTTTTCTGTCAGTGGAGGTGAACTAAGACCTCTTGCAGTCTGTCAGTCCTGGCTGGACTTTCACTGTGTGTTCATGTCCTCTGCTGGCCTGTTGACTAAACTCTCCTAGTTCAAGTCCCCGTACGGAGTGTGGACCGGTAGCTGGAGAGGTGCCAGTTCACCTCCTGGGCACTGACGAGGTGCTCTTGAGCAAGGCACGAAACACCCGTATCTCTCCCCTCCCCCCCACAACTGCTCTGGTCGCCTGTCCAGCAGCCGCAGCATCTCTCCATTTGTGCATGTATAGGACTGGACCATGTGTGTGTATTTCAGGCCTGTGTGTAGTGTGTTCTAACAACAGATTGAACATTGTAATTTCCCCACTGGGGAATCAATAAAACATATACATTATAATTACAAATTATTATAAATTCAATGTGCAGACTGACATTGCACAGTTTTTGCATGTAGTTTGGAATGGCATTGCTATTCCGCAATGCAACTTGTAAATAAAGCTTAAAATGGGGCTGTATTCAGTGCTCAATGGCGTTTTAAGCCCCCAATGTCTCCTTCCAGGCAGCGCTGTGACCGTTGACTTCAAGGCACCTAACCCTAACCATAACCATAACCATAACCATTGCCTAATCCTAGTGCCTTCCAGGCAACACTGTCTGGAAGGAGACGTTGGGGGGCTTAAAACACTGATAAACGTATCCAGCAGGTATTGATTGTTGCAGTCTAAAAGTCAAGGTGAGTCTTGTGTCTCATCATACAGGTCACAGTCTTTGGTAAATGGTATGTGTTCTGCAACTGTCACTGCACAGTCCTGTCTGATGTACAGGTGCTGTACCTGCAGGGAAATCCAGTATATATGATAGTAGTTGCTATATGTTCTTGAACATAACAAAAAAGATACTTTGTCTCTGTAACATGCCTCAATGTGTTTTGTGAAAAGATATTTTGACACATTATCAGGCTATTTTGTTCCTGATGCAAACACATTTTGATCAAAACCTGGTTAATATTACTGCACATTGTTTCAACAGGGAAAGTAAAGTATTAGTGGTATTCTTGGTTTACGTACATGTATTCAGTCATACTACTACCATGTAATCTTTTGAATTGTGGACCAACATGAGACCCAACCTTCTGGTTCTATATTAAAATCAGGAGATACAATTATGTGTGATGTATAGAACAGCTTAACCATCTAAAAACCATTCCAGAGGTCCAGTGGACTGCATTGGGATTTTAAATCCTGGAACAGTGTATACAGCACCACACATGACACCTTGCATGTCTTTTTAATAAGTCAGTTACAGCCTCAACCACTTTACCCCGGATGGATGAATGAGCTACGCATAGTTTTCCAAGATATCAAACAACGTGCATGCTGTATTATTTCTGACCAGCGTAACCTCATTCTAAATTTTATTTCTGGTAATTTGAGGTGAATTTAAAGGTACAGTACATATCTCCATAATAGAGAACAATGATCAGAAATACAAGCTGACAGACAGACAGGAAGAGAGCTGCAAATAGTTGGGCTGTCACGCAGATTTTATTATAGTATTCTTACATGTCATATTTTTGCAAAATAACTTCTCATAGTTTTTTTTTAGATTTCTCTCTCTCTCAGTTTTTAAATTTTAAATTTTTTCAATTTCATGTTGCTTTATTGACATGACAAAAAATACATCTGTGTTGCCAAAGCATAAGAACAAACATACATATAAACAACAACAAGGAGTAAATACATCTGATATAATAATACTAGTAAACAGGAAAATTATGATATAAATGCAGATACTAAACAAATTCAGTGCATGTCCCTCAAAGGGTACGTTGAAACAATAATATATATATATGTTAAAAAAAAGAATACAAATAAAATAATAGAAAAATAATAATTTCTATTTTCTATTTATTTTGCCTTGTATTGTGGCAGGAGAAGACAGATTTAGCTGCTAGCCATGCCATGTTTTTATCTTCCCCTAATAGAAAAGGAAGCTTTTTGTCCTCAGTGTAGGTAGTGAAGCCTGGTATATGTTTTTCAAATTTTTGGAAATATTTGGTTCTTAAGCCTTCATATTTGGGACATTTACATAGGAAATGTAATTCTGTTTCAATATCCTGGTGGCAGTGTGTACAGACTCGTTCCTCTCTTGGTCTCCACACTTTTAAATGTCTACCTCTTTCAATTTCCAGCTCATGGTCACTGACTCTGTATTTTGTTAAAATTCGTATTTCTTTTGGATTTTTTGTATTGAGATATTCGGCCAATTGGATATCTCTGTTTAGGGATGGATAACAGAGGAGTTTGTGTTGTATTTTATTTTCATTTTGCCATTGTTCTGTATACTCGTCTTTTAATTAAGTTTCAAATCTTTTGATTGAAGACTGAGGATTGTGTCTGTGGCGGCTCTGAGGCTCAGTGTACCTGTCTCTCTCTCTACCGGTCTGTCTACTACTAACCGTGTTTAGCTCAGTGTACCTCTGAGCCAGCTGGTCAAGGGGGTGGACATCTGAACACTGCTGGTTGCTCAGGAGAGCTTTGTATGCAATGGAACTTTTATCAGCTTGATTTAAATGCTGCCAAAATTAAATTGACCTTTTTTGGATTAGAATTTTCAGAGGGAATATACCGAGTTCTGCTCTGCATGCATTGTTTGGGGTGTTTGGGCGAACTTTTAGAATAATTTTACAGAATTCCAATTGTAATTTTTCAGTGGGAGTTTTATCCCAGTTTTCAAATTCTGGTTTCGAAATCCAGCCCCAAACTTCACTTCCGTAAAGCATTATTGGTGTTATCAGAAAATTGTAGATTTTTAGCCAAATTCTTGCAGGGATATTTGTTTTTCCAAATTTGCATTTGATTGCATACAAAGTTCTCCGAGCTTTATTACATAGTGTGTTTATGGCCAGGTTGAAACTCCCTGATGCACTAATTTCAATCCCTAAGTAATTATATGAACCCTTTTGTTCTAGTTTGGTGTTGCCCAGAGTGAAATTATAACTCTGTCTATTTCCCCGAAATCTGGCTCTCCTCTGAAATACCATAACATTGGTCTTTTTCAAATTGACTGTCAGTGCCCATTTCTGACAGTACTGCTCTAGGACGGAGAGGCCCTGTTGTAAACCTTCTTCTGTTGGGGACAACAGAACCAGATCGTCGGCATAGAGCAGGAACTTGATGTTGGAATCGTGAAGTGTGAGACCTGGGGCTGCAGATTGTTCCAACATTGCTTTTAGTTCATTGATGTAAATGTTAAACAGTGTTGGACTTAAACTGCATCCCTGTCTCACTCCACGCCCTTGTTTAAAGAATTCTGTTCTTTTGGAGCCAATTTTTACTGCACATTTATTTTCTGTGTACAGTGATTTAATAGTGTCATAGACTTTACTCTCTCTCTGTCCTATACAGTATGGTCCAGGCTGGTGTATATTAGAGCTCTTTTAGAATCAGAATCAGCTTCAGTGGCTTTATTGGCTTCAGTGTATACACGTACAAGGAATTTGAGTCAGTTTTTTTTTTCTCATTGATCTCACTGTACTTACAAATAACTAGACCTATAGCTAAGCAATAAGGACAACATAGCTAATCACTAATTAATATCATGGCATAAACCATAATTATTTCATACATTCATATCCCGAAAAATATGGTGTGGAAATTCATTCAACTTAACTCATAACAGCCAAATAACAATTAAAAATACGTTCTTTGAACATTTATAACCTAACCTAACCTGGCACTGCCTCCGTTTTGGTGTCTGCTGCGGTGCGCAGTGCTGCTTAGATTGGCGCCGCTGCCCTTTTTTCCTCCATAAACTCCGCTCTCAGCTCCCCTGCCAGTTGCTGCCTGAACTTCCTCCGGCAATTTTACTGCTGGTGCACTCCTTGGAGAGGATGTGTGCAATGATTCCAGCCAAGTCAAGGATGTATAAAGTTATATGAACACCAGTGTTGAAGAAGTTAATTTTAAGAAGTAGTGTTTGCTCATTAGTAGTCCATTACTTTACTTAGTTACCCCCTATGGAAGGTAACTTTTTACGTTACTCATTTCTTTTACATTACTTTTAAAAGCACCCGTCTCTGGCAGAGAATGGGAAGTTAATTATACAAAAACTATCTTTGACCATAAAGCCAATCTATGGTTTATCAGTATTACTGCAGACTGGATTCTCTACTCACAGAGTGACGGCTGATTCATTATGAACGAGTCCAGCGCGGGTTGAACGCATATCGGCAGGTCATCGGCGTTACACGGTGTACTGGTAGTGTGTATGTAATGTCTGTATCGACTTACTTACTATGCACGTACTGGTCGCGCAGCCACGGTGGTGCGTGCATTGTCGTAGACACATGCAGCCTCTTTTCAAAATGACCGTCATGGCCATTCTAGTGTTAACTCTCCTGCCTTACTATTGCTCTGTGCACCACATATAAACTCCCAAAAAATATGAGTTTACATTTTGTCTACCAGGGACCCTAAAGTTAATCATATTTGAGCAGTTTTTGCTTGCTGTCAGTTTAGTCACATGGTTTTGCTCTAAGCTGTGTGTGGGCTTGGTGAGCAGTTGTTCTCTGATCTTCATCACAGCCTCTGAACACAACATCAGGTTTATTCTGTGAGTCATTTGGTTTTTCACCAGACTGTGAAGCTCTGATTTTCAACAATGCATATCACATCCAGAGTGAGCAGGGCTGGTTGTATTTTGGACTGGTTGGTTGGACTTTCTAACATCCCACATATTCTTGAACCAGAGGCATGAAACAACAGAGCAAAATGAGGGATGGGCAGAGTTAGATTTCCTCCAACAAATCAGCAGCTTCAATGCAGCAGAGGTGCCTGAAGGCATCAAAAAGCCTGTGGAGCCACAATGCCTCGGGGAGGATTCTCTCAAACCAGTTAATGACCTTTCCGTCATGTATCTGTAGAGCTGTGTAGTCTCACAGTTTTACAGGATGTTTTCTTCCTTTAAAAGTCACTCATTTTCCCAACCATTTAATTTGAGATTGCATCAGCTCTATAATTTATGCTGCCATGAATAATTACAGGTTTTCCCTTCAACGTTCGTGGTTTGTAATTTGGATGTGTTCATCATGATTATCAGTGTGCATTTGCATGTCTGCAGAAGCTATAGCTGCTTAGCTGCTATCGACAGTATTAATGAATGAATCCAGTTGGAGATCGGTGCATTCATCCCATTTGTTTTTCATTTAGTCTCACTTCCGTTCCAGTCAAGTGTCTTTATGTGTTAATTCTGTCTCTACTTGTAGAGAGAGCATTATTTAGAGGTGTAGAAATTAATATGTTGGGGCACACAGCAATTTCACATGTAAACAGCATTTTTATATTCGTTTGGTGTGATTTGACGTGCTGAGATGAAGAAATGTAGTGATCTCACTTTGGCCACATCCTTTTCCCATTTCCTGTGACATTAAGAATTTAATAAACAGACACAAAGTAAGTAGACTATAAGAAATTGTTATCAAGTGAAATGCATGGTCCCATGAATCCAGCAGGGAAGAGTAACACTTGGCTGATTTTGCCTTAATGTTCTCATTTGTTGAGAAATATTTTAGTACGGAATCATTTGACACTTGTAGGAGAAAATTAGTTTTTCTCATTTAATCTTACGAGGTGTTTGCATCAGTGTTCCCAAGGATTCCTTTGGGAGTGCAAACATATCTTACGGACTACTTACTGTAGCAGTAATACATGTTGTTTCATAATGTTATGTGACTGATACAGTGAATTCAAACAGCAGTGTGGGTTTAATGGTGTTTCATACAGATCAGCAAACAATGAAACTGTTCTTTTTTTGGAGGTACTCAGTAAAATGTAAAGTTCTAACATTGAATGTATTGTATGGCTGTCAAACAAATTCCATACAGTGGATCTTTGTAAGAAACATTGGTACATTTTGAAACAAAAGAACACGTGAAACCTTAATTTACAGTCTGCTCTCCTCTTTTTTTGTCTTTCAGGTAAGAGTGGCCAGTAGACCTTGCACTGTGAGTGAGTGAGTGAGTGAGTGAGTGAGTGAGTGAGTGCGGTGATGAGGACGCCATCTCCTGACCTGTACACTGGACTTGAAAAGAGACAGTAAGTCTCACACAGAATTTGTCTTATATCACAGCCTTGATGAGGAATGTTTTGTCTGTTGAGTCAGAGCACCGAGAACTGACCTTCATCATTTATATTTTATATTTAATATATAATCCTTCAGTTGTTGTCAAACTGCTTTGAATTGCTATGTGCTGGAGTGATTTAAGACCTGCTGTGTTAAGAGGTAGAAGTTGACACTTTACATTTATATACTTCTGAGGTGATCACACGCCACAGAGACACAAAGATGGAGAATGTAGAATCTCTCTCTCACTGTGTTTTTTGTCTCTTTGGGTTACTAGGGGCGGGGGTAAAAATCGATACAGCATAGTGTCATAATGTTTTCCGTGGCAATACTGTATCGATGCAGTACGTATCAATCTTTTTATTATATATGTGTTGGTCAGTTTGTCTGCTTGACAATCCCATTTTAATGTGCTGTTTTGTTTGTGTCTGCAGTCCATCTCTCTGCCTTATGATGCTCCGAAGTTTATCGGCTTTATGATTTAACTGGAAGGATTGATGGTCATATAGACAGGCATCTCGATGGTGTTAGTGGCAGTCAGTTCCTAAATTTGCTACAGTTTTAACATGCTGCTGTTTTTGACAGAGTCCTCAACTTCTCCTCGTCATTGATATACTTTTCTATCATAATTGATCATATATAGGAAAAGACTGTAAAACACTGATCGTGTCATTATATGTGAATTATTTACTGCTACAAAAACTACTATAGGTGCAAACAAAAGATAGCAGTAAAGTCATGGAACAAACTGTGACAGTAGCTTACCTATATACACCTGTTTGTTACTACAATGTGAAGCCAGGCTGGGCCTCACTTGTGTCTAGTTATGCTGAAAGCAACATCTCAAACTCATTTATATTTAATCAAATGGGTGTTTAACACAGTCACATATTCTCCACAGAGCGGTTGTATTTCAGGCTCTGCAGATTTACAGTTCTGTAACTTAATAACAAGATATGTTTGCTTAATTGATTTTTAAACTCTTTTCTTGTACCATCATACATTGCTGGTCTTATACAAATCTGATTATAAGTCACATCATATCACTTCTGTTAAAGTTACCCACTGCATGCGGTCATCAAATCCAATAACTTTTTCAAAACTTTTCTTTTTTAATGACACTCACATGGTGCTGCTGCAACTGTTTTGTGATCATATCATTGATGTCTTACTTTAGCAGCTACTTTATTCAAAGACTAAAATCTTTCTAGATAAAAGCTTGTTGAAGATTAAAATAGATGATACTTTGATCCCTTTCATTTTTGCAGCATTGCTCACATCAAACAGGAACTGTGTTTTCTGAAGAGGAGCAAAGTTACTCTCTCCCAGTCTCTCTACAATCACATTAGTGTCCTGACATGACTTTTTATGGCTTTTTAAACATTAAATAAAAGTAATTAAAGGTAAATTAAGGTGCAACAACCTGCTGTGTTGCACTATTAGAATGCCAGATTTCATCAACCTAAACACAACTTCAAGATTACAATATTAGGTTATTTAGATGTTTATCAGCACTGTGTGTGTGTGTGTGTGTGTGTGTGTGTGTGTGTGTGTGTGTGTGTGTGTGTGTGTGTGTGTGTGTGTGTGTGTGTGTGTGTGTGTGTGTGTGTGTGTGTGTGTGTGTGTGTGTGTGTGTGTGTGTGTGTGTGTCTCAGACATCTGCTCTTCAGTTCAAGTGCAGCAGCACCTGCAGGAGGATTTTAATGGCATCCTGCCAGATATGCCTTGTGTGTCTGTGTGTAGTTTCAGTACGAGTATGCAACCACCATCTGCAGATACTTGCAGTCCATCCATGTCACTACTGTTGCTTTTTGTATATACCTACCTGCTACGTACAAATTATAATTAATTAGAACTTCCCTGGCATCTCTCGCTGTGTGCATTACAGTATGTGTCTGTCATATCTCAATGATATGTGTGTGTGTGTGTGTGCTCTGTAGTGGATAATTTATTCTATACAGCAGAAACTATTTTATGCTCCTTGGATTCGTTGAGAGATATTTCCAGAGAGCAGAGCATCATCAGTCAAACCGACTGTAAAACCTTTTGTTGCTAATGGTCTACTCTCCTCTGACATGTTTCTCAGACTGTGACTTATTTATTTTCTTTAAAAAATGTGAAAATGAATTTATCACAAATTATTTCCTTACTAAAAAATACATTGTTCTGCATGGTTGTTGAACAGTTGAAAGAGCCACAGTGATGGCATTAATTAGACATTGTTTAGAATGATAACATAATTAATGTGGCCTTCACTAAGTTTCATTTCCAATTTTCAAGTAAAAGAAGTCAAACACTGGAGATTATGGTGGGTTTGTTTGCTGAACCACAGACCTACACTGATGACTGATTGTCAGCAATGACACATTCATCACAGTGTATCTAATGTGTTATGACAATCATCAGTGGAATATTGAAGCAATGTCAATGGCGGTCAAAGCAGCTATTTGCTAACAAGATGTATCACTGCTAACTCCAGTGATGTTGTTGTTGTTGTTGTTGTTTCACAGTAATGGATTAACTGTGTCACATAATGAACGGAGCAACTTTTCAATATCAGCTGAATGACAACCATGTTACTGCTGAGACTGTGGATCATTAGCTGGTATGGTCCATGGATAGTGGCACGTATGAGTAGAGCTCAGTAGATTGATGTAGTCTCTTCTTAGACAGGTCTTTATATGAGCTGTCAGTCCACAACATGACTTTCATCTGTCCGTTTCTGCAGCCTTGGTGCTGTCAATCCTCTCGCAAACACTTTCATCCAAGAGGGGATTCAGCTGTCTGATACATAGCAAATGAGTGACAGTTAGGAAATGTACTGTAATAATAATATTAGCAGTCAGTCCACAGCCTGACACTCACTTCTACGTTCTACAGCCTCTCTCTCCTCTTCATGTTTAGATCTGCAATAAGAAAACCATCACATCCATTACATATACAGTCCAGTGAGCGCACGCGCACACGCACACACACACACACACACACACACACACACACACACACACACACACACACACACACACACACACACACACACACACCTCTGCAGCTTGCTCACACACATTTACACATCACATCCACCCGCTTTGGCTTTAGCTATGGGAATACAGTTGCTAAATTAGCATAATAAATTGATATCACACACTTCATCCAGCCTGAACAGCCTCACAGCTCCAAAGCTCCAACCAACCCTTCATTTTTAATGTGCCCCCAGCTATTAGTATTATTAGCATGGCTGACCAGTCTTAGCTCAACATGATTCATCATGGCAGTGTTTTTGACCCTGATGGAATTAAAAACTATAGATGGAAACCCTTTTACACTGGCAAGTAAAAAAAAATGTATTAAAATTAAAAAACTTATTTGGTATCATAAAATGTTGTGTTTTTATGCATTTTCTATTATAATTTGCTTGCCGCTGGTATTCAGTTGTAGCAGATGGTTAACACACCTTGGGTGGATGGAAAATCCTCTGTAGGATCAGCCCAGCTACTCCACCTCCATAAAGCAAATTACACTTTAATTCAACAGCTGGTGAACGTGTTTCCAAAGCAAATACTTACCACTGTTGTAATGACCATAGTTGTCCGATACATTTAAAGACTTCTTGCTAATGATAATTGACTTGCATTTTATTATTCACAGTGTGAACTGCATTATCTGCCTAGTTGGATAAATGTTAGTCGTCTGGAGTAATTGGGTATCAGAAAAGAAAGCCAGTATTGTCTAAATAAGAAATTAAGTGATGTAACGAGGTTACTGGTATTAATGTATTAACAAAGTTCTCATGCTGGTAAGGAGATCAACAATTTGTGTAGACAACAACAAATGTACCAAAATCTGTATTTTTTAACAAAACCAGGTGCATCAGGGATCATCTCTGTCTGAGGCAAAAGTAGCCTCTTTTTCTTGGCTTCATGCTTGTGATTAAACTATTATGATATAAGGGATTGTATAGCATTACAATATTCTCTTGATAGCAGAGTTTCTTAGTTTAGGCTTTAGAAGAGTATTTTGAAAAGTTATGTAGTCCAAAATACAAACAATTCATGTCTTAAGGCATGTCAACCAGCCATAAATGCTCAAAACTGAGTGTAGGTTTATTGAAAAAAAATAAATGAAAACTATATGCAAATGTAAAGGATATGATGGTATGCCTAATCTTTCTACAGTGGAAGCCCAACAGCACCAACTGTTTTTTGGACAGCACAGGTATGTATTTTATCTGCCTGTTATCAGAAGGCTGAGAAATCCCAGTCTAACAAAAGGCCAAATTCACTATGAAAGTTTACTTTGTCACTTTTGTTAGTTTGATAGTTTTCTCAGGAAGGTCACTGATCAATATAAGAGCACATTTCAGCTCCTGCTTGATTTTGAAAGGTCAATACGTATTGCATTGCTCCTTGTACTTGGTGTACCTTGACATCTGTGCTTTGTTAACCCTTTGATTGTATGGAGAATACCTGAGAGGGCAATTACTGTGGATCTCAAGTTATTTGGTACCCTGGCTGACACCAGACCCTTCTCAGTTGTAACTTAGAGTGGGTCTGGGAAAGGTTCATTGACAGTTCATTTCCAAAGGGGCGTCATCAACGGACGCCGCTCAAATGCCTCTGGGCGCATTGGATATTCCTTCAACCAATCAGACCAATGATCCGAGTGACGCTGCGCTTTGGTAGTCTTCATGTTGAATGGAAACAAAAAGCTGCTCGCCGTTGCTGCGCTATTGACGTCGCTTAAAGCCCGCCTCAACGGTTGTGATTGGTGTAAAGCCCGCCTCTGCGGTTGTGATTGGTGTCTTGATTTTGGGGACATTGGAAATGGGTTTGAATGGGCTCTTCGCCAGACTGACTGGCAGAGCAAATCTCAAATTTGCCGAAAGTTTGTCAGGGTTTACCCAGGCTAGTTATTTGGGCTTCTCTGGATCTCATTCCCAGGCACTCGGTCATTACACAGACTGAGATGTACACACATCTGCCAGTGAATCGATGCTGGCCATGGTCTCTGTGGATCATCCACTCTCAGTCCAGCTCCAATAACATTTCTGCTTCTATAAAATAAACCCAGTCTCGCCCTCTATAAATAATATAACAATGCGCAAAATAATCATTAAACGTCAACGAAGTCATTGCGCCATAGTTGGGGAGTCAAATACAGATTTTCCTGTATTTAACTTTGTGAGTTGTTTTAGGAGTCGGATTGAGGTCAGTAAACAAGGCTGGGAATAAGATTAAAGGGTAACTACCTTTTTTTTCAACCTGGACCCTATTTTCCTGTTTTTGTGTGTAAGTGACTGATAGGAACAAGAATCTTTGAAATTGGTTGAGTATTAAGCGTGAATGCTGTAACCGGCAGCCACAGACCGGGCTGCAGTTTAACCCTATGGGGCAAATGTTCAGTGTCAGTTTGGTCCACTAAAAGTGCTGTTTTTGCTACTGAAAGGCTCAGATTATTTTTCTAAGTGTCTGACAACATAATGGAAAGGATCCCTACAGAGATGGACCTTTTTAAACTCAGACTCAAACAATACTGTTAGCGTCTAGAGCCAACATATTTTCACATGTAAACTGTGTTTATTTCAACCGCAACTACAGTTGTGATGGTTGGAAAAGTGGAAAGATGATCCAAAACGGCTTTTTATAGTTTTTTGTTTCTGTCGACTTTGAATGGAGTGTATTTTACGATACTAAAATTATGGAGTCTGGGTGGTTTAGCGAACACAATTTTGCGGATGTTTTCAGGTTTTAAAAAACGATCTTACTATTTACCAGAAAGGTCAACCTCCTTAAAAATCCTTTCCATAATGTTATCAGACACTTAGAATATTAATCTGAGCCTGTCAGAGGCAAAACAAGCACTTTTGTGAAGGTAAATAAAAGCTGGACAATTACATTGTAGCTTGTTTCGCCACAGCCGACTGCAGCAATTTTGCTTAATACTGGACCATTGTCAAAGATTGTCAGTCACTGAGACACAAAAACATAGAAAAATAGGGTCCAGGTTGAAAAAAACAGTAGTTACCCTTTAACAGTTAATGGCATGTATTTATTGTCACCAAAAAGCTGAGAGACTGTAGGTTACCCTGGTCTTGGTATATAGACACAGATGTTTGGGAGGTCAGTAAATGAGTTGGATTTGTGGTTCAGCTGCACACAATTTCACTGTTCTTTTACATAAAAGAGGAACTGCTAAAGAGTAACGTTCCACAAAATACAGTATTTTAGCCAATGAAAACAAACACATGGCTGTATGGAGCTAGTCTGAGTTCTACCAACTAGCAAGACCCAGCTTTTGGCTAGAAGGTTGTTATTTTTTGCTAAAAGTACTAGGGATCAACCGATACTGGTTTTTAAAGGCCAATTCCGATACCAGTTATTAGTAGTTAATAAAACCGATAACCGATATTTGGAACCAATATGCATTTACAGTGAAAATGAAAATCTTTAAGTCAAAATTAAGATTTTTCAATGCTACAAACTTCAACACAAAACTTTGTTTAAATGCTTTAATCAATTATTTAATGAATTAGAAACTTTCAACATAATACCCTGCAAAAGATGGTCAGATAATGTTGTGGGCGGGAGCTTAAGTCAGACTTAGTGGTGAGTGAAACCAGAGCAGAAGGACAGACACAGAGCTGTAGCGGAGCCATGGTAGCGCCCTTTTTAATTAATTAACTTTATTGGTTATCAGGCAAATAAAATGCTGATACAGATAATTTGAAAAAAATAGTGAGCACAAAATTGCCCGATAATCGGCCAGGGCGATCATGAAAGAATTGTGTAGATTTGGATTAATCCGCTTCTGTAAAAAATGGGTGACTAAGAAAGAGAGACTTTTTTACTTGTTGCCAAGGGCTGGCAATCTACAAGACACTCTGTGGACAGACACTGGTGAGTGGTCGGGCCATGTTGGTTTGAAAGTGCCGGCATCCACGCAGTCTGGCAGGGCATTTGTGGTGCAGGACATGTGTGATTAATACTACAAGCTGATGTACATGATCGGAGTAAGGTAAACAGGGTGAACGCCAATCCCCGATCAATTAAAAAATTGCCAAAATCAGCTCAGATCCGATACTGTGATCGGGATCGTGACATCCCTTGTAGGGAGTAAAGTGCATGCAGTCTCAGAGGAAGGTTTGTTAGACAGTTTTTGGCTTGATATGTTCAGTGTTGTTTTCCAAGGTGCTGAACATTCACCCTGACTTAATACCATTTCAATCAGGAGAGACTTTGTTGCAGATATGCAATGATTTATTGTAAATGTGTGTGAAATGTACAGTACAGTCTTTGGAGATTAGACTCCACCGTCATTTTAAAAATCTGAAAAGGGGTAGAAGCCAAAATATGAACCCCCCGATGGAGTCTAGACACTGATGGTGGCGTGAGGAGCCTGAAGACCAACACCAAAAAGCCGCCGGAAGAGGACCCAGGAGCCGTGAGGGGCGAAGACCGGAGGAGCAGGGGAGGAGGAGGGTTGTGCTCTTATCCTGAAATGACAACTGAGCAGCAGAGAGAGACGTGTTTAAAACAGGGATGTCATGCAGTGATTGGCTTGTGATTTTCATGGCCGTTTCTGATTGATTAAAAGAAAAGTGAACACCTTTACGTCTGATTCGTTTAGAGGAGAGAGAAAGTGATTATGTTTTAGAAGTCGTCCTTCTAAAACATAATCATAAACATAATAATAATAAGAATTAGCGCTGAGCTCCATTTAAAAGGCTGTTAAATGGCTTTAATTTAAAGTGAAAACTAGCAGTGTACCGAGAAGTACATTTCATGAACCTGAGTTACAAAGGAGAATTGATTCAATAAAATTGATACTAGTACTTATTAGGTGCTAATAAAAACACTCCCACAAGCTGTCTATACAGTAGTTTAACAGCTGCTGAAAAACTGTGATCGAAATGCTATTGCATGGCTTTATCACAGAAGGTGGTGGTTGATAATGTATCACGACACAAATGTTCATGGATTTAGCTAAATAAGGAAATGCAGTAATGCAACACCAAGCAAATGACCTGAGATTTCCAGATTTTCACAAATGTGTGAAAACAGAGCTAACTTCTCCGTAGGGGTTCCCCTTCTGGTAAAAACAGTTTCCAAATAAAAATTGCTCTCACGCCAGAGTGTTTGTGACTCCAGCAGAGCTTTCAGTCTGCAGAACTTTGTGTTAGAATTGGAGATCCCAGCAGGAGGAGCAGACCTAGAGAGACACATTGAGAGGAGAAGCAAGAGGGGGAGAAAGGAGAGATGGGTATTGTATAATGCCTTGTATCTGAACTATATAGCATTCATAGTGATACTGGTCTTGGTGTCAGACTGATTTGAAAGTCTCCTTTTTTCACACTTGATTGTTGAATATTGATTATCCTTTAAACACCTTTGCCATTTCACTTACTTTCAGGAAACTGCTGCTGTCTACTGGAACTGTCTCTCTCCAGAGAAAGATAATGAAGCTGACTCAAGTTTTACATCATTATAATATTTTTTGATGGACAGAGAGAGATTAAATATTATAGTTTTGTAAATGCAGACAATGTGATGTATTAGCACAAAGCTATTCTACTTAAAAAGGCAATATTCACCCTTTTTAAGAACTTGGATGAAGGTGAATGCTTCATGTTAGTTTATTTATATACCGGTCGCTTTCTCTCTCTCTCTTCCTCGCTGCAGTGATCGATAGATGCATCAAGGCTTCATTACTTTCTTCAGTCTTGCTGAAGTTCCGTCTCATTTGTCACATCCATTATGCTGCATTCAGATAGTCTTTTATAAGTAAACCTTTGTTAAAGGAAAAAGAGAAATGAGACTCAGTCCTGGTAATTTGTTTGAGGAGGAGGAATAGAAAATGAGATAAAAATGTCAGAGTCTAGGAGAGAAGAAAGTAAAGAAAAAAACTGTCATTGTTTTTCTGAAATTAAATCGAAAGTAGCTCCTTTTTTAAAGACCTCTTGAGAAGTCCTTAAGTACCCTCACAAGCAGATATTTTTGTACTGTAACAAAACCCTTATCCACATGTTGTTACCCAAAAGTTAGCTGGCTATTGTTGTTGCTAAATGTGGCTTTGTATGCCAGTGTCTCTAAAATTGTACTTATATTTTCCCTGTTGTATGAGTGCTGGCTTTACTGAATATGACAATAATATTTCAATTTCAGAATATCAGTTATTTGCTTGATAATTGTAATGACTGAATATTCAGTGTTGAGCAGGAACAGACTGTGTGATGATGATCATGGTGACAGCTGGAAAGACAGTTGGTTGCTGAGAAGGACCAGTGCATGGGGAGTACAGGCCTGGCAAGCAGAAGCGTGCTCTCACAAGAGTTCCCCCATACCATGAGAACTCATTCACTTATGGAGGTGTTACCTCTGGAGCCAACTGACAGGGGGGCTCATTATCCAAACATGGCTGATACGTTTGTCTGAACTAGGAATAGACCAATTATCGATCGGTTTTTGGCAGTTTGCAGATTATCTGTATCTGCGTTTTATTTGCCTGATAACCGATGAAGTTTAATTAATTAAAAAGTGAACTACTTTGGCTCCGCTACAGCTCTGTCTGTCCTTCTGCTTCGGTTTCACTCACCACTGAGTCTGACTTAATGTCCCGCCCACAACACTATCTGACTATCTTTTACTGTGTATTATGTTGAAAGTTTAGGTATTTATTAAGTAATTGCTTAAAGGGGAACTATGCGGGTTTTTTTTAGCTTAATTTACTTTAACTGAACAGCTTCGGAGTCATTGGAATGGTTATATGACTTTTTTCGAGTTGAATGGTGATCGTCTCGCCTCCCCCCCATCCTTGCAACTTTCGGCCGGCGAGCCGTATAGCGATGGAGTTTTTCACACTATCGTCATGGCTGAGCTGGCAAAAAGAAGCAGAAAGCTAGGAAAGCATTGCCTGAGGAACAGAGAAAGAGGAAACGGCAGACTGACCGAGGAGGAGCGAGGAGTCAGACACAAGTAAACATAGGAGCTGCCAAATATCTATTCCGAAGCTGTAGGGGGCGCTCTACAGAGAAACCTGCGAGCAAAAACCAAGAAAACAGCGAAGAAATGTCCAAAACTGCATAGCGCCTCTTTAAAGTATCCAAAGAAAGTTTTGTGTTGGAGTTTGTAACATTACAAAATCTTAATTAAGATTTAATTAATTCATTTTCACTGTAAATGCATATAGGTTCCAAATATTGGTTATCGGTTTTATTAACTACTAATAATCAGAATCGGTGTCGGCCTGGAAAAAACAGTATCGGTTTATCCCTAGTCTGAACACATGAAGAGAGAAATCTACAAGATGAAGCTATAGAAGAGTCCTAGGCACACAAGTAAAGATGTGTGTGGGGTTTATTTTGTGATAGTGTTAGATTTAATCAATGCACCCACATTGAATCTTTAATGACTAGTTTGCTGAATTTTGATACGATGCAGCCCTTTCCTCAAAATCCACTTTTGTTGTAGGGAGTCAGTTAACTGTAAGGGAGGGCCTTCATATGACAACAAGCAATTGTGGATGATAGATGTCAGCTCAGTCAATACTCTGTTTTGTTAGAATTATTGCCATGTTTGTCTTCACATAACTCAGATTATTTTAATCAGCAAAACAACATCATTGGGTGATAATTAATGTAAGTGGGATACTGAAGATAATCTAGGATAGACTCTGCATGCGTCCATTATTAAAACAATAATAATTTACAGATTTTGCAGTATGTGCTCTGTCATTGACTTCCACACAAGGCCTGTCTTGTTGATTGTTCACTACGTGTTAGAGACTCCACAGAGAGGCCATTCCCTAAAACAGTTCTACACACGCATGAATATTCATGATGACAACACAGACAGCATGAATGTTGATGATGGAAACAACTGCTAGTCATGTCTGCAAGAATAAAGTGGAAAGGACAGGCAATCATTCAAGTGCAAGCCAAGCTTGAGGTGAATACATGTTCTGCTAGATACTAAAAATGAATTGTTTAAATCATCTCAGTCTTCAGCAAGTTACATTAGTTCCTCCTCGCAGTTCAAATGCAGCAGCATCAATATGTGGTCATTTATTTGTATTTCTAATGACACCTTTTTCCCATTACACCACTTTAAAGCAATGTAATGCCATGACTCAAGCTGTGGCACTTACAGTCTCATCATAGACTACCTATTACCTCTCCAACTCCTCTGCTCACTCTGAGTTCAGCATACGAAAAGAACCAGCCTCATTTTCTATAAATCACCACGGCTCAGTGTCAGAGGAAGATGTTTCAAGGCTGACTGGGAGCTCCAGGACTGTTTCATTGTATTTCTGTCTCTCTCTTGCGTTTGTTCTCTCACATTCACGTAAACACAGAGGCACACCCAAAATGTACTGTACTGTACACGCTGTTGGGTAAATTATTGGTCCTTTGGAATCACATTTAGCCTCCTGAGTAGGGCTGTCCTTGACTAAAGAAATTCTTAGTCGACTAACACTTATAGGATTTTGTCGACTAATCGATTAGTTGATTTAATTGACAGAGCTGTGCGCTTTGAGAGGTGGTTAAGACTAGAAAAGCACAGTATAAATGTAGTTAATTAACCATCTGTAAAACTGAGTTTCTCCACAATTAATCCTGCAAAAGCACCACTTTAAATCTTGTGTTTACCATAAATGTGCTCAGGAGTTTCTTGGTGTAGGATTCTCGTAGGGTACAGATTTGATCATTGGCAAATTATCAAAGAGGTTTTATCAATATTAATAAAGTTATGAATATGGTTATTAATAACTTTATCAAATCGACAAACAATCAAAAACGGGGCACCACCCTGCAAGTCAGGGACCAATAATCAAACTGTGGAACAGTCTCATTCTGTGGTAATCCTTTAAAAAGGAATTAAAGGAAGGGGTGAATCCAAACACGGACCTGATTGACCAGCAATTATTACAACAAGTACACAAATAATCACAAGCAACTGCTAATTAAGCATAATAAGATTTATTAACGTCACAATTATCGGTGGCTAATCAATAATCCTTCACTAATAAACTCATATACCTTTTTACAATATCACAACCAAAAACAAAGCAAAACAAAGCAGCATGTGTCATGGACACGTCTGTGGGTGTGGGTGTGTGTGTGTGTGAGAGAGGAGGGGCATGTCGACATGTATTTCTAACACAAAACTACCCAAAATGGCTACTCCTGTGAGCTGCACAAAACTATTTGGCCTCAAGAGGGCGGTAGTGGTGCTGCGTGCACGAGGAGGGGCTGAATAAGCCGGGGGTTGCTAGGCAACGCGCACGCTTAGTCGGTATGGTAGCTAGTTCCTGTGTTAGCTCTGTCCGAACGTAAGCAGACTCCACGTGTGAAGCTAGCCTGCAGCGTTAGCTCGGGAGCTACGCGGCTAGCCTGTGGGTGTGTGTGTGTGTGTGTGTTAGAGAGAGAAGAAAGAGAAGAAGAATAAAGAAAAAAAGGGGGGCACTCTGATCTTTAGTTATCGATAATGACCCAGTTCCCCTCAGCCACTCAGGTCTGAGCTAACGTGTGGTTTAGGACAGACTGAGACTTTGTTTTGCTGAGGAGAACGTCACTATAACTAATTCAGTGACTAACAGCTGATTTTCGCGATTCTATCGCAGACAGTAACTAAACTCCTGAAAGGAGTGATTTAAGCAGGTAGCGATTACGGTTATACCAAGCTACTTAACACAACATAAATCAACGAGTATAGTGATCAATTTATACATTCACAGCACAGATTAATAATCACATATGGACCAGTACATGATTAAATCAGATCACATTAATGGCAACAATGGTAGCGAACCCTTTGCTCATTAATAACAAAACAAAACGCACTAGTTCTAATATCTGCCCAGAACTGTGTAAGCCTCTTACTGTGTGCGTTGTTTGTCAGTTAAAACTCTTGCCAGAGTTTAACGATCCGTTTCGTCCCGAAGCAGAGGGGACAAGACGTAATCCAGGTCGACCAAACAAGAAACAGGACGCCGTCCTTTTCTTGAATCCAGGCTGATTAAACCCGCTGCAGATGAGGGAATACTTCGGCCAGTATTTCCTCAGATCCCCTTTATATCAGACCGATATAAAGTTGTCCCAGCTCAAATCTCGACCAGCAAGGTGATGCTGGCTAACTAATCCGGACCAGTGCCTCCTTTCAGCAACCGGGGGTTACCGTGAAAAGCAAAGAAACACAAACGCGGACAGCTTTTATCCTTCCTCCGCCTCCTAGTGGCGGGGTGGTGCATTCAAGGACCCGACGACCAATGGGAAAACTGCAACCTGGCCACAGGTGTGAAGCAGTTCTTTGTCTCACCACCAGTCTGCCTTGCCGTCCTCGTGTTTGAATGCACTTTCTCCCTCTTGTGAAGTGGCGGCTTGTAGGAGTTTGGTGAAACTGGCTTTGGGATTCACATGTAGGCCAAGATCCTTTGTCTTGCCTCCCCTGTGTCTCACCAGTCAACTCAATCTGAGCCAAATCACTGTTTAACCAGCTTCTTGGTCCCCAACATTGGAAATGAGTAATTAAGCATGAATAAGCATAAAAAATGACTAATCGACTAGAGAAATCTTAGTCGACTAAGACCAAAACGACCGATTAGTCGACTAATCGACTAAGAGGTGGCAGCCCTACTCCTGAGAGCATCGATGTTCTGACATTCACTAAGAATGTAAAGTGTTGCCCTATAATTGAGACCACTGCTGTTTTTAATATTGTCCATGTGAAGCAGCTGTATCTTCACATCTGTAGTATCCTTATGAAATATGGATGCATTGCATGCCTACCTTGTCTTGTGTATCCTCAAGCACGGCTGCTACAATACTCCATTATTAATATCAATATTGCAGAATCTCCCACTTGGTGAGATCATGTCTCATCTATATGCCATGTCTTCCTGCTCTCAGCCATGCAGGACTAAGCTGTTTCTCTCTGCTAAACCTCATTCAACCTCTGACATTTTGCCATTTTCACTGGAGATGAGATATCCAATAAAAAGCCACCATTTCTAAATGTTATCACCGTTTATAAAATATTTCACACTTATCATTTCAACATTTGAAGGCTTATATAGCGGTTTTTATATTGATTTTTTTTTCTTCTTCTTGAAATCCAACCCATCCAGCATGAGAGACAATCAATGAAATAAGTGTTATGTGACTTTATATGTAGTTATTGTGCAAAAGTGACATCAGATACCTTTAGCCTCAGGATCAAAGAAAGTACTTAATGTTCACACACACACACACACACACACACACACACACACACACACACACACACACAAAAATGTTTATATAAAGTTGTCACAAGGTATCTGCTGGCCTTGTTTGTGTGTTTTTAATGAAATATCTTCAAGCCCCATGAGCTCCTCTGCTGTAGTCAAACTGTCTCTGGTGTTAGCCATCAACTTCTGTTAGGCTCCTCATGAAATATTAAACTTATTGAACCAGAGTGACAGATTTATTGATTATGTTTGGCCATCTTTATATTATCTGCTTTTGGAAACTCATTTAAGGTGTTACATGTTCAGTCATAGTGAGTCAGCATCTCACACACATTGTGCATCAGTTCAGTTAAACAATACGTTTTTTGGTAGATTTTCACATGCGTTTCTCAATAAAATGTTTTTATTTCCATCGTATTTTAAAAATGACTTCACATTGTTAAGACCAGTCTCAGGACTTGGTTGATTTTCTGACATTTCATGACTTTCATCCAATTACATATGAAGCTGAATTACCTAGTTCAATCAGTTTGACTGAGGGGCAATGAGCACAACAGTGGAAGAAGATGCCAGACTTTGTTATAATGTGACCCAGAGGAAGAATATGGATGTGAATACTATAAATAGAGAGTTTCGTCTACAAGCACATAAAAGGTGTTTAGTAACTGTAATGAAAAATAGCCATCTAAAGGCTCAAATAATTTCCAATCCAACAGAAAGCAAACTACATTGTTTTTTTCGAAGTACCAACGACACTGTTTTAACCTGTACATTTGGATACCATTTAACACTGTAAATGTGAGTGCAGGATGTGGAGCGGCTTTTTTGAAAGCTTTCGCAATTCGAAGAGCATTCACAGCTCTCAGATGCAACATGAAGCTAATTTTCTTTCACGTTTTTGTTTTCAAGTTGAAATGGTTTTTACTTAAAAAGCAACAAATTGAAAACCACGAAGAGCAGTTGGCAGCAGTGATTTGTTATTCTCAGGCAGCTCTGACACTTTGCATTCAGCTTCAGTGGCATTCACCAGGATGCCATATACAACCTTGATGCTGGAAGTTTCAGTCCTCACTATTTTTTTTAAATAGACAAATCAAAACAGACAGTGTGACCAAGAGTGACTAAAGGCAGTTCAATCACAGTTTCATTCAAAAGTTTGTCAGATACTGTGCTGCCTCCGGGTTGATGCATTCCTTCAGCACTCTGCTGCTTTTACAGTAGTTTTAAACCAGGCCTATTTTTTTTAAACTGCTCACTTAAGTCCTCTGAACACAACAAAGCTATTACACTGTAAGATATTCTTCAGAGCTTTGATGAAGAATACAGAGGAAAATAAAGACGGACTGCTTCTGAGCAAACGAGCTGCTGACGGAGCAGCACTTCTCTAGTTTCATTTAGTGAAGATAACAACAAGATCAGTCTTTAGGAGCAGTCGATGATCTCAACTGCACCTCCATTCAATAATAATCCACACTGATTCATGTTTATACCGAGGATTATAGATTCAGGGTCAACTGCAGTTCATTTTTCTGAATGCTGAATCAATTGTGGTTGTGATGTAGCTGATAGTTTGATGTGAATCAGGAAGTGACGTTGAAGGTGTTTAAGAGGTTATTATCATCATTGTCTACAGTACAGCTTTTACTTGTTTTGATGTGCTTTTAAAGATTCTGTTTGTCCACTACAGACTTTTAAATGTGTAAATGGAAGGAAAAGCTTGGCTTCTCAAAGCCACCATTTGCACGTGAAATGTTGCCATGCACTTGTAGAAAATGCCGGTATCATTCTCTCTGCCTTTTTATGCCAGTAGCCAGGCTAAACAGTGGGTAGTCTATATCCTTGACGTTCCACTTCCGGGATTGCTCTGGTGCCGCAGGAAATTCTGCCAAATGCATGTATTTTCGCCAATTTCCGTTTCCTTACGCTTTCTTTTTTGTTGGAATTCTAAACTCCGGTGGATTTATGAGGACTGTGGTTAACTGCTCCTCGGATCTCTGCAGGGTAAATTGAGACAGCTAGCTAGACTATCTGTCCAATCTGAGTTTTCTCTCGCAGGACTATTTTGCAGCGGCTCTATGCGGACCTTATTGCGTAAGCAATGATGCCAATGACAATTGTGATTGGTTTAAAGAAATGCCAATAAACCAGAGCACGTTTTTCTCCCATCCTGGAATACAGTGGGTGTAGTAGCCAGACCCTCCTCCGCTCTGCAGCATGTGGATGCTCTGGCAAAGTGAGACAAAACAGGGGGCAATGTAAGACAACTGCCCATACAGTCAACAGGTTCAGTACAGTAGAGTGTTGACCACACGCCCTTACAGTATGCATTCGAATGGTGTCTAATTTCCACAGTAACAGTACATTACAAAACCAAAACAAAGAGAGGTTCAGATTGAAAAACTTGGGTCTGTTAAAATCCTTCCTTTTTATAAATTTGTGAAAAGAATTCATTGGGTAATATTAGGAAGGTTATGAAATTCAAATACGTCTGTAGTTAAATGCAATGTGGTTCACCCCGACCCCTGTCAACCTTATGAAGCTAGACCTTCAATGTCTCTGACATTTAATTAGCCTCTTTCATGGGTGTTTAGCAGTTTGTCGTCCTTCTGCCCAATCACTCTTTGTGTAAAGACATTTGATGTTAGAAAGTGGAATTTTGTAATAACATGATGGTTAGAAATTTTGGATAATCAATAAGATAACCTTTGGATCAAATTATAGCTGCACAGAGAGACAGGACATGTTGGAGAGACAGTAGATGTTTAGGTCTGAGTAAAGATTTTAAACTTGAGGCTGGGAAGTGTGGGATCAGACTGATGAAGGAGAGTTTTCTCATCGTGCTCTCTCCCTCTGTTCTACTTTCCGCTGTCCTCATTCTCATCTGTCTTCTGACATTTGTGTTGAGGAGGTGTGTGAAGGTTGTCCAGTCTGTCTGTGTTTCCGCAAATGATTAACTGTGTTGACACACTGCTGGCATTGTCAGACTGCAGCTGAACGTGAATGATGTTAAATTAAATTTTAGAGATTTAGCGCCAAATAAAGTTAAACTTCAGAGTGAGTTCATATGAATGGACCTCACCACATTTAGTTCTGTCCGAGGACAAAATCTGAACTTTTTAAATCAGTGCAGTGTCCTTCTGTCTTGAGAAACATTTCATTTGACCTGCGTTCATTCAATGAGCTATTCTGTCTGTTCATCCATCCATCCATCCACTTATTAACCCTGCAGCAGTTTCACTATGAGGGGAGTACTGTTGTTTGGTGTTTGATCTTGGTTTTCATCTTTCTCCTCCTGGCTTGTCTGCATATCAAAGCCCCCAGCTAGAGCCCTGCCTGCTCTGCCAGAACTCAGTCAGTATATTGGAAGTGTTCTTTTACTGATTTGACCTTCATGTAATGAAGTGATGGGGTACAGGGGTATTGTACAGGCTTCCTTTTGTCATGCTATGTAACTAGGGTTGTCCCGATCCCAATTACAGTATTGGATTGGAGACGATTTTGTCTTTTTTTTTTTTTTTTTTTTTTTATTCAGCATAAGTAATCAGCATTTACACTGATTACCTTACTTCGATCATGCACAGTACATCAGGTTATAGCGATCGCCTCCTTTAATCACACACGCCCTGCACCACAGATGATGCCGGCACTTTTAAACCAACTCACCAGTGTCTGTCCACAGTGTCTCTCGTAGATTGCCAGTCCTTTCCAACAAGTAAAAAAGTCTTTCTTAGTCACCCTTTTTTTACAGAAGCGGATTACTCCAATTCTTCACACTTCTTCCGTGATTCCAACAGGAATCCACCCTTTCACGCTGTTATTCCAGAGAAGAAAATCAAAGATTGACTATTAAGTGCAAGATGTGTCACTAAGTTTAGTTTTCCTTGTCCAGCGGGGAACTTGAAACAGTTTATTCTTTGTTTGGCGGTTTACTGGGATAAAGAGAACTGTTTAGGTGTTGAGAGAAAAGACTCACTTGCTGCACTAAGTTAAATTTAATAAGCTTAACACATGTTTTAGTTACTTTGTTTACTTAGTTATTTTTGGAAACAAAAAAAAACGGTGTGTAGCTCTTTTATGTGAGCAAATGCAAGTATCGGATTGGGACTCTGTTTCTGCAGATATTCTATATTTAAAAAATCTTATCTGATCGGGGGTCAAAACAGCTGATCGGGACATCCCTAAATGTAACTATAATGCAGCTACTCCTCCTCTGTTCTGCCAGAGATTGTGGGAAAACACGTGATGTTGTGATGTACGAGTGTGTCCACTTGACTTATTTGGAAAGCAGACTGTTGAGTCTCTGGGAGCAGGTGCCTATAAAGAAGTGTACCACCTTTCTGAATGAATAAGTTGATTTTAGCTTACAGTACAGCACTCAGAGGCCTGGTTCATAAAGTATCAATGCTTAAATAATAAATAAAAAAAAGACACTTGCTGCTTTTCAAATAGTTAGCTATTCATTTATATATTCACGGTATAGTGCACCAGACTGCTGCATATTTGAATACATAAATATAATGGTCCTAAAAATCTAATGTCCCTCTGATCACCCAACCCTGAACATAATCATTTTGAAAATGAAGACACTCAGCTCTGTGAGCATGTAAACTATCACAGAGGCTGTTTCTTCTTCATTTGAAAAGAATTGTTACTGTGGTATTGAAACTGTGGCCTGCTACTGGAATTTCCTTCTGAATATAAAACATGTAGAGTATCCTTAAGGAAAAGAAAATAATCTAATTTTCTCTTTCTAATTGTGCTTCTCCCAATGGCAAGTTGTGGGCAGTACCAAACAAAAGTAAAGCATTTCATATAAATATTGGTCTTAAATGAGCTAAAAATAGCTAAAAAAATAAAATAGCTCATCGAACCTGTTTCATGGTTGTATCTCAGCATATAATATAATGGGCAAGATTTGTATTCCCTTTGAAATTGAAAACAAGTTTCTGGTAAATAATCAGATTGGTGTCATAATGTGGGATACTTCAGCATGATGGTTTTCTTCAAGTGATGAAACCGATAAGGTTTTGGTTGTGTCGACTCTGTCAATCTTTTAATGTATGACTACCTTCAACTGAAAGCTTTTGTTAGCAAGCCACTGTTGCTCTGCTTTTAATTTAGAATTTTCTTTATCTTAAAGTTAAACCAGTGCAGCTGCAGCTGTCTGGGTTTAGACTTCATACATGTAGTTAGCATTTTTTTTTTTCAGATCTATTTCAATTGAAATACCACAACTGTAGCACAACATGTAAATACTGTTTAAGGTACAAGTATTGAAACTACTTCAACGCATTCTCATGAATGGGTCCGTATGATATCGTACGAAAATATATGCGCACCAAAATGTATGATATTCTACAAAATTAGGAGACCGCCGGCTGGTCACGTGACATCGGGTGGTCAGGTGACGCTGGCTACAAGCTCCATGATGCCGAGCGGCAGTTGCTAGTTGTTTAAGCCGCTTGTGAAAGTCCTTTCTGTTGACGCCAACCTATCCACCTCAACCTCCTCTCTACGCGGCCAGCCGCGTTCTTATACAGCGGCCGTCAATGTAGTGAATACAGCATAAAAAAACGTGGAATGCTTACGAGTTACAGTGCTTAATTTTTCAAAGCTGTATGAACGAATGGTTCTAAGCTGTATGAACAAATGGTTCATGAGAACAGGCTGAACTACTTATATTTCTCCAAACATATTAGACCTGCTGAAGCAAATATGATCTGGTTCCCTGGAAGGTCAAAAAACAGCATTTAAGTGGGCTCTAATAGTTAACACTTCGGCTTTAACTTCAAGTCTAGTTAGTTCCATTAATTCCAGGGATATTGTACCATCCATTCCCCATGTGAATCTAAAACAAGTGTTTGTTACTGGTTATGGATATTTTACTCTGGTAGTGTGCCCTTCAAGTGTTTTTACCAGGAGGGACGTCCACGCTCAGCTATGGATTCTGTCTGACGCTGACCTGAGTCAGTGCACATTTGCCCCGCTCCGACCCCCACTAAAGCCATTAGCTTCCAGCCATTTGATTAAATGTGGCCATCGATTCCCACAGGAAATGAGTCAAGCACAGCACCACCTGATCAGAGCTGCCAGCTCCCTAATGGAGAGAGAGAGCAGGGGTGGAGAGAGGAATTGTGGGAGGTAGAGATTCACATTAACAATGTAGGGACTCGAGGAGATGAAACAGCTTAGTGTGAAATACAAACACACACTGAGAGACATCCAGCACCCTATTGTTCCTGACTCATTGGCAGCTTCCAGCAGCCTGAGGGCTTCACATACTGTACTGGTGCTGCTTTAGCAATGATGAGTGAAAATGCTGAAACATACAGTAAAGACTTCTGGTTTTTATCTCTTTTTATCTGCTGTCTTTATAAAGAGGACTGGAAAATCATACACCTCAGGTATTTCTGCTGTGATTCATATTATGCAAATGGATTTTTGCTTCCGCTTTTACTCTTTCAAATGCCACATTACATCTCTTTATAGTCAAATTTCAATGCAAATTCTCAGCTATCTTTCTCAACATTATGTCCCCAAATGATGTCCCTTCTCATGAAAGAAAAAGCTGTATATCATTGTATTAGTTTTGTGTTTTTGTGTCTGGAAATTGCATTTCCATAGTCTGTGCAAATATCTGACTAGACACAGTGACAGTTTTATAGACATGCTATGTGTACCACCCGAGGTTCACTCTATACAGGTTGAATGACATCAGGGTGTTACGATGTGTCATGCTGACAGTGTCAGGAGAGGCTCCAGGCGTGGATTTGACCCATAAAGACATGAAGAGAGACAGCAGGCAGGAGGCCAGGAGAGAGAAACACAACACAGTCTACCGCCAAGATCACACACCTACACAGCTACACAAATGGCCATATTGCCAGAGGTTACTCAGTTGGCTGGCATAATGATTCTCACTATTAAAGCTACTGAATGGCATTAGCAGCCTCAAGCCGTGGCACAGGACAGGGAGCAGCCTGCCACAGCAGGAGAGGCCAGGATGGGGGAGCAAAGAGCCATAATCTGTCCCCAAAGTAAAGATACAAAGATGCCTGTCACAGGCAGTGATGGAGGTTTAAAATGACAACCTGGCACTGTGGATCTGATTACAGCTGAGAGGCTGGCGACTCTAGATGAGGGGAAGAGGTAGTGAGAAGCAGGGATAGATAGTTCTGTCAATGCTTTTGTCACCCCTGCCTCATACATAACTTCTCTCTGCTAAATTTATGCCACCTTCTCATTTAATATAATTATTTTACAATTCCCTTCACACTACCATCAAATTATTAAAACCACCTGAAGTCATAGTCTCTTGTGGTTTGTTGGTTGAATATGATGAGTAAGTCTTCATTTTCTGGCTCCCCAGAGGCATCATTTCACCAACACATGCAGACACTTTATTTTTGATGGTGGCTTTTAGAAAAGAAAGGGACTCATTTTTGCAGACTTTGACTTAGTTTCATAAATGCCAGCAGAATGAGGAACACAAATTTACAGAATGTATGCATATCTCCCGTATTCTCAGCTAATTATTGCCATTTGGAGAATGAGACATTTGAATAATTTGATTCTGTACCGAAATAAAAATGTTTAACCTGTTTTCTTCTGGCGACAAATGTGTTAAGAGTAGTGCTGTCAAACGATTAAAATATTTAATCGCATTAATGTCGTAGTTAACTCGCAATTAATTTGCAATTAATTGCACGTTTTTATCTATTCTAAATGTCCCTTGATTTCTTTTTCTCCCATTATTTTTTCTCATTTTAATGCTCTTATCAACATGGAAAAGTGGATCGGCTTGCTTTGTGCTTTTGTCGCCTGGCTTTGACGAGGTGGCGGAGAATGCGCATCAGCTGTGTGCTTGGCCATCAAGTGGTATTTCAGACTGGACGTGCTGCAATGATAGCTCAGTTCGCAACGACAAAACACACAGATCACTTTGGTCTTGTCAATGGAACCATTTTTTAACTTCTTAAAAGTAAACTTTTCATTCAGAATCTTATTGGCATCCATTTCGGCATCTCGCGCTCACCATCCACACAAAACGTAACGTTAGCCTGCTACTCCTTGGTAAGTGTGTGCGGCATGCCTGTTGTTTTGTTTCCGGTCCAGCTACATCCGGTGTGGTGTTGTAGTTTTTCTAACGTTACTAGTTGTTGCAACAGCATGTTAAAAAAAAAAAAGTTTGCTAAACCAAAAAGAACGCTAATCTCGCGATAAAAAAATTGACGCCGTTAAAATGGGTTTGCGTTAGCACCGTTAATAGCGCGTTTAACTGACAGCACTAGTTAAGAGTAAGAAGGTCAACTAGGAAAGTCAGCCATAGATGACGATGAATCATAAATGTACATATGAGTCCTCCAGGGATTATAAAAATACATTCACTCGCCAGTTACTGTATAGTTTCTTGTTAACTTAACTTTCTTGAACCATATTTACTCTCCAACATGTCTATCATCCTAAAGGTGGAACTACGTTGTTACCTACAGTTTAAAAATGGCTGCTGTTCTGGTCCAGTAGGGAGCCATTACTAAGTAATCAATACCAATCACAAATAGGGCTGGGCAATATGGAGAAAATCAAATATCACAATATTTTTTACCAAATACCTCAATATCGATACCGCAACAATATTAGTGTTGACTATTGGTGCTTTCACAAAATATTTACACAATGAGATTTTTTATGAATAATCATCAGTAATGTTTATATAATGACTAAGTGGGTAAAGGCAAATAGAACAGCTAGTCAGTCTGGTAAATTCATAAAATGACATCATTTTACTGTAATGCAGCCTTTAAAACCAGTAAACCAATTTTCAAACCAATCACAATCGTCATGGGTGGTGCTAAGCTCCGCACGGAGCTGCCGTAAAATAGCCTCGGGAAGGAACTTGTTTTGTTGCAACGTGTATGTTCAAAAGTTGTTGTAGTTGTGCAAGAGAAAACTCAGATTGGACAGCTAGCTGTCTCAATTTACCCCACAGTGATCTGAGGAGCAGTTAACCATAGTCCTCATAAATTGAGTTAAAAATCCCAGCACAAAGAAAGCAGAAGGAAACGGACATTGGCGAAAAGGCATGCATCCGGTGGAATTTCCTGCGGCACTGGAGCAATCCCGGAAGTGGAACGTCGTGGATACGTATAGACTAGGTGACCAGAAACATGACTTTAGTTCTGACCGCTTGTGTTGCTCTCTGTCTACGGAGTGTGTGAGGCTGTTGTTTTCTAACAGTTCGGCCATAAGCACTCAATTAGCTGTCTGTATATCAGGACTGGGTTTCTGTGAGTCTCTTTGTCCCTTATTTAAACATGACCTCAAGCCATGTTATATTAGCAGAATAATAATATTTCCTCTAGTGTGTCTGCTTATTAGATATGTGATGAAGTCCAGAGGCCTCGTCATCCCTGGTGGAATTGAAGTGTAAATGCTTATTGAGCAGCTCTAAATACATGTAATCCTTTAGAGCCCTTGGGTGGCAGCATTAGAGAGGGATATGAAACAGACCCTCAATAAAGAAGCTTTCACAAGGCTGACTGCACTTTACAAAACATTACGGTAATTTAAATTGCACCAACTGTATGGTAATCTCTTCTGTAGACGATGGATGGCTCTCAGCTATTTAAACCACAACAATAAACAAGAACCAATATTGTTGTGCAGATATTTTGTTACAACATGGTGTGTGAAAGCTGAAATAATAGACTCCTATTAAAAGTAATTTATTTAGCTTCTAGCTTCAAAAGTTTGGATCCATTGTTGATGCTTTTAACGTCCCTGTATGAGTCATGTTGATAAAAGTTGCCCTTTTCTCTCCTTGAGAATAAATGGTTGACATAGTGTTAAAAGTATTTTCTTCATCTAATTTACATTTCTTTCTATTTTTTTAGTTCTCAGTGTTAAACGAAGGTCGGCAGTGATGTCGAAAGGGTGCCATGCTTTCTCAGCTTTGCCATTCTTCTTCCATTTAATGTTTTTCTTTAGTTAAATCTGCATTGGTCTACTGAGGAGGCTGCACTTGTTTTCAAGTCTCAGTATCCATTGCAGTTTCTTACCATCTTTAACTAGTGGACACACATAGGTTAACAGTAATTTAGGATTATACCCAAAACTGTCATTAAACATAAGCACTGCAGTAAACTTTATATTTATCATCACGGGAAAGAAAAACTAAACGCAACTATCATGCCTTCCTCACCAAGCTCACACACTCGAGACTCTACACACTTACGCTTCTAATGTAAATGAATCAGGTCATTGGAGAGGACTAATTTCATTGTACCAGGTGAAGATGGTGAAGTCTTCTGATGGTTGACTCAAAATCTTTGACTTTTGTTGTCTTCAATGCTCTTAGTGATATTAATTTACCATCTTAAATCATCCTGACAAAAAAGTTAGAATTTCTAATAAATATAAGTCCGCTTAAATAATTGTCAGTCAGCAGTTTGCAATCTCCTATTTTCCAATTCAAACAGAATACCTTTTAGGATATCCTTTAGAAGTTGGTTTTCATTTGATCTGAACTCATAATCACCACTTTTGTCACTTTGTGAGCCAAATGAAAATCTTAGAATTACTGTGAGTGGTTGGAATCCTGCCAATTTAAAATAATTGTGTAGATAAAAGCTCTTTGCAGCACTGCCCATATTTTACAAAGTGCATACTTACATTCTGCAAGGACCCGTGACCTTTCTCTTGACTCTCCCATTTTAGTTGAGAACCTCTCCATTTCCACATGTCTAAAGCTGCTTTGTTAATGATGTCTAATTATACTGAAGTGTCAGTTGATTATTCCATGTCACCATTGTTGAGAAGTTTGTCGTTAGATTAGATGTCCACAGCTGACGGTCTGAGATCCCACTGAAACCCTCTGGACAGACTCCTGATCTGTCTGGGACTCAGGAGAGTTCAGGAGGAGAACTGATGTTAAGGCTTTTTTGTTTCCTCCAAAAGGAATTTGAGCTCAACTGTCCTCTAAATTGGAAATCAGTCTTTTGAGTCCTTCACTGGCTGAACACTGACCACTGTTTAGATACTGTATGAGAGAGATATGCATGTTGGTGCTGAAATATAGTTCCTACTCACGTAGTACTTTAATCAGTGTCGGCACTGACCCAGCTCTCTGAGTAGAATGGAGGTCCATTCGACTGAGATAATGTTTCACTGCAACCACAGTTGTGTAGACAAAGAAAGAGCATGTTACTGTAACCATGCCACTTTTGATCAGCTCAATAGCCATACGTTCCAAAAGCCATGAAAAGTTAAGCACTGTAATTTGTATGATTTCCATGTTGTTGTTTTTTTTGCTGTGTCCGGAGGAGGTTGGGGTGATGAGCGGGCGTTAACACAAACCCCCAAAAAAGAACTTTCACCTAGGAAATGCGTGTTCCTTGGGAGTGTTTTAATCCAAACCACAACCTTTTTCCCAAACTTACCTAGTTGTTTCGGTGCCTAAACTTAACCTTAATCTCTTCTGAAACCGCCACTCATGGTGCTCTGTACCCGGCACACAGTCCCCTGTTCTTGGGTAACTGAACCACCATCTACTGCTGACCTGACGGAGCACCATGGGGAGCACCAATTCTTCTCCAGGACAGTTGGGAGGAAGTTTAAAGCAGATGATGTTGAAAGATTTCACTGTGTGATGCAACTATTTCATCTGAATGTTGAAGTGCAGGAAATGACGAGCACATTGTCTTTACTGTTAAAAAGTCATTTAGAGGGGGCACGTGGTTAGCTCACCTGGTAGAGCAGGCGCCCATACACAGAGGTTAACTCCTCGACGCAGCGGCTGCAGGTTGGACTACGCCCTGCGGCCCTTTGCTGCATGTCATTACCTCTCTCTCCCCTTTCATGTCGTCAGCTGTCCTATATACACAAAGGCCTAAAAATGCCCAAACAAATCATCTTCAATAAAAAAGTCGTCGAGAGGAACCACGGACCAGCTGTTGGCCTTGTGTTGTGTGTTTGTCTTATCAGGCTGCAGTAGATGCTGGATGGTCAGAGATGTGTTTAATGAGAGCCCCCTGGTGTGTGTGTGTGTGTGTGTGTGTGTGTGTGTGTGTGTGTGTGTGTGTGTGTGTGTGTGTGTGTGTGTGTGTGTGTGTGTGTGTGTGTGTGTGTGTGTGTGTGTGTGTGTGTGTGTGTGTGTGTGTGTGTGTGTGTGTGTGTGTAACAAGGGCTCTGTGGTGGGATAAAGTGGGAAGCGTCATGGCTGACTAACACAGATGAGCCGCAGGTCTTCTCTCCACCTCAGAGGATCCTGTTCATCTTCTGTTTTAAACTCTCGCTCTGTTCTTCTCTCTCCTCTCAGGCATCTGAGCTTTCTCCCCACACAGAGAGCCTTCCTCTTTTCCTTCTAATTTATACCATAAGAGATGGACATTACACATTATTTACTATTGTAAATATGTTTGTTCGTATTTTACGTTATTCATATAATAAATGCAAACTGTAGGCCTAATGTTGCTTTCACAAAATGTCCCAAATTACAGTTTTATTTGGAATTATTTAAAAATATCAAAGAGATTATATCCTTTTTTTTTTCTTTTTTGCGTGCAACGTTTGGCAAAACCAAAAGTTTATCTCGTATGTACAAAATATTATCTTCTGTGTATGAGATACCCTTTTGGCTAAATTCGGCTATTCTGAGAGTGAGAAAGCCGTGCAGAATGCACTTAGAGCACTTAGTGCTCGACACAAAGGGCATTGACAGTTTAGCCAAATGCAGCATAGACAAAAGGTTTTACCTTCTCAGTTAACTGACTACATTTATCCAATTTAAAACATAATGGAACTGTGCTGTTGCAGGATTCTATTTAATAGTACACACAAGAAATGCATTCCTGCAACGTTTAGGTTGCTACGTGCACACATACAGTTTACTCAGCGAGCGAAAGAGGGATTGATTTATGATTTTTTGCACTACCGTTAAAGGTCCAATATGTAATATTTGTACTGTAATAAATCCAAAAATGACACCAATGCCTCATCAGATATTAAGGAAACATGTTAAACTGAAATACTATCTTTTCTGACAACAATGCTAATTTCAGTATTTTTTCTTTTTGAAATTTACATTCCGTGACGGAATTTATGTTTATGTTTTGGTCTGTGTGTTGTTATCAACGGCCCAGTTTGACAGCCAGGCCGGGTTGCCAGATATACCTGTAAACACGTAAACCCAGCACGCTACAGCTGTAACGGTAGTACAGCCATGAAAGCAGCAAACAAACGAACAGGATCAACGGAGATAGATTCTACATGACATAAAAAAAAGAAAACCGCATGTTTCTAACAGTTGCGTGACCAGAGACGTAACAAACCCCTGGTAAATATTAGAGACGTATTTGAAAGATGGAGACAGCTTGGATCCCAAAAGGACGCAGAGTTGGCTTATTTTCTCCTGAACAGGTAAGTATTAGCTTCAGGCTAATTTATCACAGCTACTAGGGATGGGCATTTTTTGTCATTTCAACATTTGTGTACTCACATTGAATTATATAGCTAGAGTACCCGAGTTGGTTACTCGCAAAATCAATTGAGACATAGCCAGTAAAGTGATCCCGACTGGTCCTGGCTAACGCTGCCATGCTAACCCTGCTAACTGTTAACGTTACCGGGAGGACCAGGCAGGCAGCCCATGGCTGTTTACAGCGTGTAGCCTCTTCAGCGGCTGGAGCCGACAACGGTGAGTTATTTTAAACCACGAGAGGGGGGCTGTAAATCGGAAAGAGAGGACTATGAGTTTGCAGTGTGTTTAGCGATTGTTGCCGTAATTCTAAGCCAATGAAGTGTGTTCCGTCGGCAAGGTAGTGGTATTTTTAGCGTTTTGTATTGTAATTCTAAGCCGAGGAAGTGTGCCTGACTGGAGTGTGGAGAGGACAGTGAGGTTGTTGTGTTTTTAGCGGATCATACTGTCATTTTAAGCCAAAAAAATGTGTCTGTGAGTTGGTTACAGAGCTCCGCGTGAGCACGGGCTTTTATGACTGTCAATATAACCAGCATCTACCGTTAGCTACTCCGCTGTGCTGTGGAGTAATGTCTGGCTATGTGAGAAAAGCGTCTAGCAACATTGTTGTGAATGCTGCGGACTCAGCCTGGCAACCTCCGTGAACTTCGAGTCTGGGCAGGAGGGGGCGGGGGAGACGACTCTCCAGTATTTTGAATTGGTAGTGCAGTAACTATTTTAACCGCTAGCTGCCAGTATTACACACAATATTACATATTGCACCTTTAACTGATTTTGATTTAGAAATTTTGGTTAGCCTACGGCATGCATTTCAAATACCAGCCAACAGGCAGGGTTTCCAGAATCATCCTTGCAGCTCTCATACAGTAGCTCATATTTGCAGAAGAGTGTGAGATAATATCTATTGTAGGAGATAAAAGGGCAAACATTGCCCGCAAAAACATATTTATTCACCTTGCCTCTCAGGGCTTTCATAACTTTACCATCTTATATTTTACCATCTAGAGCTCCAGACCAATACCGCCCAGTGTTCTATCTTTGCTGTGTTGGTAGCCTTGGAATCAATTAAACATTAAAGAGTTCCCATAGGGGCTGCTTATCCTTCACAGCTGATGGACCTCTGACTCCCCTCTCCTGACTTTGATCTGCTCTCCTCTTCTGTCTTTTTACTTATCTCCTCTTTTAATTTCAATAATATCGGGACAGCGAAATAACTGAGGCAAACAGAGACAGACAGGTGGATAACATAAAGACAGAACAGACAAGTACAGATGTTACGGGTTCCATTTCAGTGATTATTGCGCATATAACGGCGTAGTGCCGTGGCGGCCGTTGAGGGGGATACAATAATTTATCCAGTAGTAGCTGCATGGCACAAAAACAACCACCAGGTGGCACATGTGAGCCTTCCAGATGCAGTGTCTCTGTAGGTATGGGGAACAGAGAAACTTAGGGACACAAATCCCGGTCTCCTGGGTGAAGATTTGTTTGACCCATCCACCTCTCCATCCTCAGAGAGGCCCAGAGTTTGACACTCTCATACTTCATCACCTTACTTCCTGCTTTTGCTCTGGCCATAATTACTACGGCCACTAGATGGCGGCACCACTATAAATGTGTATATGGGTCGTAATTGCTGCTTGGAACAACGAGTAATGATTTTTTTATTTTTTTTCGGGGAGGACAGTTTTAGACAGTGTCCGATCCAGGAGACACACATGGGTTGAGCTCAGGCAGCAGTGTTCAGTTATAGTCTGAATCAATTGAAGTCAGATCAGTGTTGTTGATGTTGCTAAGTGACAGCACTGGTATTTCAGTCAACCATACACTGTCTTCTCATCTCAGTCTTTTATTGCTTCAGTATTCTACTGGGAGAAAACCTGTTGTGTTTTGATTGATAATGACAGGAGATCAGATCAAACTTCTAAACAGGAAATTATACAAACATCATCTTCAAACTTGAAAGACAACAAGCAAACATAATTAAGTAGGTTAGTCAGGGTGTTTGGAGACATTTGCTGGCTGTTAAATAATTTGAGAATATAGGCAGTAGATTACATCTTCAATCTTTTTTGAATATGAATTTGTTTATTTTGCACAATAAAATCCAAGACCACAGTAACACAAGAAAACTAAATAACAAAAAATAAAGATTGTACAGGTGAGATCAAGAAAACCCCTAGGGGCTTATAGAAGGCCCCGCCAAGGACCCCTTAAGATAGAGAATATACTGGGGACCCCTCATCCTGTCCCTTGGAATATTTTGATGTAGCCTTTGATGTAGATTTTTTAAACTTCTATAGTCTTAGTTATGTGAAAGAACAACACACAAGAAATGTATTAGACATGTGTTGAACATATTTCTGTTCTCAGATTGTAAGAGTTACAGATTTAAATGCATCAATCTGAAAAATGTTCACAGACCCCATGATGCAGCTAGTGTGTTTGATACCAACATTAGTGCTACCTGTGTGGCACATGTGGCTCTCGCCATGCTTGTCAAAGTCTTACTTCTAATCAACAAGCCCTGACTATGTACTTACAAAAATACTGTGTGTGTGTGTGTGTGTTTGTCTTTGAAGTATTTCATGAAATGTTAATCCAATCTACTTTACACTTGGTTTCCTGCGTACTCAATGGGGTTTGGAATTTGGAGCAGTTTGGACTGCATTGGATATTAATAAACTGTGAATAACACTAAACGGCCAAACAATAAAGTTTAAGAAATAAAAAGGTTGAGGAAAAAAAAGCGCTGCAATAACATTGGCTCTTCCATGTCTACCTTTCACAATAAAGGTCCAACTTAAATTCACTCAGCATTTCGCTAAGAGGAAACGATAAAAAGGCATTTCTACCCTTTACAATAAATGCCCAGCTTGAATTCACTCAGAGAATTTGTCTTAGGGGAAACCCAATAAAAAGGCATTTTTGCCGACACTAGATCGTATTAAGGTGCTGTGAGCTGCAATTCACCACTTCTAAGCACGCAGCAGAAGATAACTTCATCTCCAAGTTGACCGGCCAAGGTGGCAGTCTTCATCCTTCTCACTCAGACTAACCCACTATGCTCACCCTGGGTCCAGTTGTTTAAGTGTGCTGCTAACTTATTACACTAATTACTGTCGGCAAAATACCCCCACAAATCAAATCCATACTTCAACGTTAACCGTCAAGCCTCTAAGCCTGTTTGGAAATGAACACCTCTGCTGAAGTGTTAAATTCGTCAACGATAATGATGACGAGACAACACCGCAGTCATTAAACGCTGACTGTGGCGATATCAACATGCAATATATCCTTGACGTAAAAAACACTCTCTCTCCCTTCCTCTCTCAAACAGCACACACTCACAGTCCGGAGCCGGCTGACGGAGTCCGTCTCTGTATTCTGTCCGGTTCTGGTGGCTGGTATTGGGTGGCTCATGGCGCACCGCCGTCAGTCCATAAGGCAAATGTCTGTGATTACTCCACATTTTAATTGTGATATTTTGTGAGGAAATTCTGAATCTGCAACGTTCTCTGTCAGGTAAATGTAGTACAATGTTTTTCTCTGAAGTAGGAGTACACAGTAAGTCAGTAGTAGACTATATTGTGGGGTTGCATATTAAGTCCTTTGGGGTCCTTCTGTAAGTCATTTTGGGGTACAATGGTTCTGGAGAAAGCCGGTTTCATTTTCATCGTGCAATGTTCTAGTTGTAATAATAATAGTATAGCAAATTGTGTAATAGGGTGAAATTATTTCAATAGAATGAGGTCTTCATTAAACTAAGGAAGTGTTACAATTACTGCTTATCTGCAAACTGATGTAGTTAACATAGATTTAATTCTTATATATACAAGTGTAGGGCTGGGCGATATGGTTGAAAACTGTATCACGATATAAGTTTTTCATATCGGTCGATATCGATAATTATTGATATTTTTTATGACCTATTTAAAATAAGGAGCAGGAGAAAAATATATTAAATTTAAACATTTTTATTTTAAACTTAACCCTGCTCTGATTATAAAGTTGCTCAGTTATAAAAGCAGAAATGTCAACACAACCATGGAAAACACTCAAATAATTCAAATGTAAACAAGTCGAAAATTACAATGAACACTTAACAATTATCTCTTAACATTAAGGTGCAAAATTAAAGAATAAGTAAGAAATGCTTAATAAAGTGTCATAAAATAGTGCAAAGTGTTAGCTAAATATAAGAAACCTGAGAAGGAACTATTTTCTGCAGGTTTAGTGCTAGGTTGGTAACCTGGCTTCTGGACAGTGCTCAGCATGTCTGCCTCCGTTATTTCTTTGTAGCGTTTAGTAAGGCGCTGATGCAGAGAACCTCTCCATGGCGGTCTGCTGCTTGTGCCGTGTTGCAGCTGCAGATGTTGTTGGACGTTGATGGCGAATACGGCTGTGCTCCAAAGTGTGAGCGCGGCTAAAGTGGTAAAACAAGTTTGTGGTCGTACCAGTGTTGGTGGGGACGACGGTCTGATTTGACATTGGTCTGACTACGGTCAGACTTATAAAATCCCCAAAACTGCCATACTGACTTTTCCTGTTTTATACTGTCTATGGTTTTATCAACGATTTCCTCGCTCGCTGCGGCACTCACTTTCCACTCCACGCCGGTTCTGTTATTGAAGAACACGAGACAGCGATGTGGCGCAACCAAACTTGATACTGTTACATGATTGGCTGTTAGAGTGTCACTCCCCACGTTGCTAGGTTGCCAGAGAGTGAGGGCCTTTGTTCATGCAACCAAACTTGATTCACAAACTCTGGTTTCTTCTGATTCGAACGTTTTATCGACCGCATTTTCTATTGATATTGATTATGTGTCTATCGCGATACATATCGTTATCGTTTTATCGCCCAGCCCTATACAAGTGTCTGCTCAAAACATCAAACTGGATATGAAATTGTGTGTAATGGGTCTCTTGATGTGCATTGATTTGGAATCCACTATGTCTCATAGCTATTATTTACATATTAATACCTGCACATTATCTTCAAAGACAATTGGGTCTTCTTCAAAACAAATTGTATATGTAAATAATCAAGCCTTTTTTATAATAATAAATCATAACCCCATGTTTCCGCTCCATGCAGCTTTGCAGAATAAAGACGAGTTTATTTTTAACCATGCAATTCAAAATCCATCCATCCATCCATCCATCTTCGTCCGCTTATCCGGTGTCGGGTCGCGGGGGGAGCAGCTCCAGCAGGGGACCCCAAACTTCCCTTTCCCGAGCAACATTAACCAGCTCCGACTGGGGATCCTGAGGCGTCCCCAGGCCAGGTTGGAGATATAATCCCTCCACCTAGTCCTGGGTCTTCCCCGAGGCCTCCTCCCAGCTGGACGTGCCTGGAACACCTCCCTAGGGAGGCGCCCAGGGGGCATCCTTACCAGATGCCCGAACCACCTCAACTGGCTCCTTTCGACGCAAAGGAGCAGCGGCTCTACTCCGAGCTCCTCACGGATGACTGAGCTTCTCACCCTATCTCTAAGGGAGACGCCAGCCACCCTCCTGAGGAAACCCATTTCAGCCGCTTGTACCCTGGATCTCGTTCTTTCGGTCATGACCCAGCCTTCATGCCCATAGGTGAGGGTAGGAACGAAAACTGACCGGTAGATCGAGAGCTTTGCCTTCTGGCTAAGCTCTCTTTTTCGTCTACGGTGCGATAGATTGAATGCAATACCGCACCCGCTGCGCCGATTCTCCGACCAATCTCCCGCTCCATTGTCCCTCACTCGCGAACACAACCCCAAGGTACTTGAACTCCTTCACTTGGGGTAAGGACTCATTCCCTACCTGGAGAAGGCATTCCATCGGTTTCCTGCTGAGAACCATGGCCTCAGATTTAGAGGTGCTGATCCTCATCCCAACCGCTTCACACTCGGTTGCGAACCGATCCAGTGAGTGCTGAAGGTCTCAGGCCGATGATGCCATCAGGACCACATCCTCTGCAAAGAGCAGCGATGAGATCCCCAGCCCACCAAACTGCAACCCCTCCCCACCCCGACTACGCCTCGATATCCTGTCCATAAATACTACAAACAGGATTGGTGACAAAGCGCAGCCCTGGCGGAGGCCAACCCTCACCTGAAAAGAGTCCGACTTACTACCGAGAACCCGGACACAGCTCTCGCTTTGGTTGTACAGAGATTGGATGGCCCTGAGAAGAGACCCCCTCACCCCATACTCCCGCAGCACCTCCCACAGTATCTCCCGGGGGACCCGGTCATACGCCTTCTCCAAATCCACAAAACACATGTAGACCGGTTGGGCATACTCCCAGGCTCCCTCCAGGATCCTTGCGAGAGTGAAGAGCTGGTCCGTTGTTCCACGACCAGGACGGAATCCGCATTGTTCCTCCTCAACCCGAGGTTCGACTATTGGCCGAACCCTCCTTTCCAGCACCTTGGAGTAGACTTTACCAGGGAGGCTGAGAAGTGTGATACCCCTATAATTGGCACACACCCTCTGGTCCCCTTTTTAAAAAGGGGAACCACCACCCCAGTCTGCCACTCCTTTGGCACCGTCCCAGACTTCCACGCAATGTTGAAAAGGCGTGTCAACCAGGACAGCCCCTCCACACCCAGTGCCTTGAGCATTTCTGGACGGATCTCATCAATCCCCGGGGCTTTGCCACTGTGTAGTTGTTTGACTACATCAGTGACTTCCGCCTGGGAAATCGACGACAATCCCCCATTATCCTCCAGCTCTGCCTCTAACATAGAGGGCGTATTAGTCGGATTCAGGAGTTCCTCAAAGTGCTCCTTCCACCGCCCTATTACCTCCTCAGTTGAGGTCAACAGTGTCCCATCCTTACTGTACACAGCTTGGATGGTTCCCCGCCCCCTCCTGAGGTGGCGAACAGTTTTCCAGAAGCACTTTGGTGCCGACCGAAAGTCCTTCTCCATGTCTTCTCCAAACTTCTCCCACACCCGCTGCTTTGCCTCTTTCACGGCAGAGGCTGCAGCCCTTCGGGCCCTTCGGTACCCTGCAACTGCCTCCGAGTCCTCCGGGATAACATATCCCGGAAAGACTCCTTCTTCAGTCGGACGGCTTCCCTGACCACCGTTGTCCACCACGGTGTTCGTGGGTTACCGCCCCTGAGGCACCTAAGACCCTAAGACCACAGCTCCTCGCCGCAGCTTCAGCAATGGAAACTTTGAACATTGTCCACTCGGGTTCAATGCCCCCAGCCTCCACAGGGATGCACGAAAAGCTCCGCCGGAGGTGTGAGTTGAAAGTCTGTTGGACAGGGGCCTCCTCCAGACGTTCCCAATTTACCCGCACTACACGTTTGGGCTTACCAGGTCTGTCCAGAGTCTTCCCCACCCTCTGACCCAACTCACCACCAGATGGTGATCGGTTGACAGCTCTGCCCCTCTCTTCACCCGAGTGTCCAAAACATACGGCCTCAGATCAGATGAAACGATTATGAAATCGATCATTGACCTTCGGCCTAGGGTGCTCTGGTACCAGGTACACTTATGAGCATCCCTATGTTCGAACATGGTGTTCGTTATAGACAATCCATGACTAGCACAGAAGTCCAACAACAAACAACCACTCTGATTTAGATCAGGGAGGCCATTCCTCCCAATCACGCCTCTCAGGTGTCTCCATCATTGCCCACGTGTGCGTTGAAGTCCCCCAGCAGAACAATGGAGTCCCCCACTGGAGCCCCATGCAGGACTCCAGTCAAGGTCTCCAAGAAGGCCGAATACTCCGAACTCCTGTTTGGTGCATATGCACAAACAACAGTCAGAGTTTTCCCCCCACAACCCGCAGGCGTGGGGAGGCGACCCTCTCGTCCACCGGGTAAACTCCAACACAGCGGGCGCTCAGCCGGGGCTTGTGAGTATCCCCACACCCGCCCGGCCTCACACCCCTGGGCAACTCCGGAGAAGAAAAGAGTCCAACCCCTATCCAGGAGTATGGTTCCAGAACCAAGACTGTGCGTAGAGGTAAGCCCCACCAGATCTAACCGGTAGCGCTCCACCTCCCGCACCAGTTCCGGCTCCTTCCCCCACAGAGAGGTGACGTTCCACGTCCCCAGAGCCAGCGTCTGCTGCCCGGGTCTGGTCCGTCGAGGCCCCTGACCTTCACTGCCACCCATGCGGCATCGCACCCGACCCCAACGGTTCCTCCCACAGGTGGTGGGCCCATGGGATGGCAATTCAAAATGCTTTACATAAAACATAAAAGGCATTTAGAAAGAAAATATAAAAAGACAAATGCATAGAGGGTTTCAAAAAAAGTAAAACAAAGCAAGAAGATCAAAACTATGAGACATGTGCTGAACTCAAGTTTTCTGGGAAATAGTTCCAGATATTTCTATGACGTGTAATTATGTTATGTAACTATGACATGTACTTACTTTTTCAATATTATTTATATTATGGTCACACTTAAATATAATTTATATTATGGTTAATTACTTTCGCTGTTATGTAATTACATATTTTTCAATCTAATTTCAAGTCAATTACTTACCTATATTACTGTATTTTTTTGCACTATGGCCACCTCACTTTACTTAAATACTTTTTATATAATGCCACTTTACATTCATTGTTTTTTTTTTTTTTTTTTTTGCACATTGTTGTTTGTTTATTTGTTGGTTTGTTTTTATTGGGGAAAAACTGCTGCTGTAATAAGTGAATTTCCCCATTGTGGGATAAAGTATTATCTAATCTAATCTAATAAAATATGTGATGCATAAAAACTGAATGCTACTTCTCTGTTTAGTTTTGACTTTGGGGAAAGCAGATTAGTCCCAAATGATCTGAAAGGTCTGGATGGTTTATAATTGCACAGCAGGGCATTCAGTATTTTAAAGTCAATTATTTGACCAACAGGAAGCCAGTGCACACATCTGAGAACTGGAGGGCCACAAGATGTATTAAGATAGCAGACCCTATGGGAGCCAGTCTGAGATCCATAGATATCTGTTCTGTTTAATCAAGCACACCTAACATTTCAAATCACATAAGTGGTCAACCTGATGTTTACTTTTAATCAAACATCCATGACAGATTTCTATACAGGCCCTCATTCTATCATAAGTTATAGACATGATGCCGGATTAGATGAAACGGATTGTAGAAATAATGTACCTCTGTTAGAGTCTCTGAAATTCTTAGATAAGAAAGGGAAATAAGTGAGGAAATGCATCATAGAAGAAGAGACAAAAAAAGGAGAGGCTTTATGTCCACCGTGATCCATATTCACTTTATTAGCCATTTGCAGTGTAACCTGCATTGGAAAAAATGTGCAAGTAGCTCAAAGTGCAAAGTCAACACATCAGAGGACACAACATAAAAACAGACAAACAAAGACACATGAAGCCTCAATATTAACAATGCTCAATATAAAAATGCTGTACAATGAAATCCATACATACATTTAAAGTGCCTAGTTTAAGATGCTTTGTTCAAAGCATTCACAGCTTGTGGAAAGAAACTGTGTAAATGGCGATCAGTAGAACATTTGGCAGAACGATACCTTCTCCCTGAGGGAAGCATCTCAAAGAAAGCCCCTGCTGGATGGCCTGAGACATCATTAGCCAGTTGTAAAGCTCGATTCAATAGTCAGCTTTATAGCTGCATAGCTTTATATGTGAACTCCAGGAGCGAAAAAGTGCAGCCAATAATTCTGCTGGCTGAGCGAACCACTTTATTCAAAGCTTTCTTCTCTTTTTGAGTGAGATTACAAAACCACGCAGTAATACAACTGGTTAGGACACTCTCAATTACACAATAGTAAAAATTCAATAAAATCTTAGTATTTTGAGTAAACTCTCAAAGCCTACGTAAAAAGAAAAGGCGCTGTCTCGCTTTCTTAGCAATATTAGTCGTATTAGAGCTCCAATTCAAATCATGAGAAAGAGTCACACCCAAAAATTTACATTTCTCAATAATCTGCACATCAGAATCATGAATAGTAATAGGCAACTGAATCCTATTGTGACAAAATCAAGAACAAGTTTACACGTTTTTGAAGTGTTCAAAAGCAAGTTGTTTTCATTACTCCATTGAACAACATTCTCCACCTCCTCGCGATAATGAGATTCATCGTTTGAGCTGATCAGCCCAATGATAGTTGTATCATCGGCGTATTTGATTATGACATTATTATCATGAGATGCTGCGAGGTCATGAGTATACAATGTAAACAGCAGGGGGCTCAGAATATACCCCTGCGGTGAACCAGTGCTAACATACAGCTCATCTGAGATACAACCATTGATTTTGACCCTTTGTGGTCGACAAGTCAAAAATTTTTAAATCCATTTACAAATGGCATCATCAGGTCCAAGACATTTCAGTTTATGAATGAGCTTTGTTGGGACCGTTGAGTTAAAAGCTGAACTGTAGTCTATAAATAGCATTCTAGCATATGATTTATGTGCATCTAGATGCTTATAGACAGAGTTTAAAGCAAAAGAAATGGCGTCCTCAACACTTCTGTTTTTCCTGTATGCAAGTTGTAGTGGGTCCACTGACACAGGGATTTGATCTCTGATAAAATCCAACACCAACCGCTCAAAGGTTTTCATCAGGACAGATGTGAGGGCCACTGGCCGATAGTCATTCAGACACGTCACAGGTGTCTTCTTGGGCACTGGAATTATAATTGATCTTTTAAAGCTAGCTGGAACAGTGCACTTCTTCAGTGACATGTTGAAAAGATCTGTCAGAACAGGAGCAAGTTGCTCGGAGCACAGTTTAAGGACACGAGGAGGAATACAATCCGGTCCAGGTGCCTTCCTAACCTTCGTCCTGGCCAAAACCCTCTGGACATCCTCTTGAATGATGTTAAAACTCTGCTCATTACAAGCAGGAAAAACAACAGGTTCAACATTTCCGATTTCAAAACGAAAATAAAACTCATTTAGTTCGTTTGGCAAGGATGGATCAACATTAGTGATAGATCCTCTTTTAGGTTTCCAAGCAGTGATAGAATTTAACCCTTGCCACATACGTCATGGGTCCCCCTCCATGAAATGACCCTCTATCTTAGCTCCATAAGCTCGTTTAGCAGCTGTTATGGACCGCTCCAAAGAATATCTGGACAGCTTATAAGCAGCGGCGTTACCAGATTTAAAAGCCACGGCCCGCTGTTGCATTTTCCTATTCACATCCGCATTGTACCACGGGTTCTGACTAGCATGCCGTTTTATTACCTTTCTTGGAACACAGCAATCAATGCAAAAGTCAATGTACCCAGTCACTGCATCACAATACTCATCCAAGTTTTCTGAATGGAACACAGACCAATCAGTAGTATCAAAGCATCCTTGTAGTTTCACTTCACTCTCCTTCGTCCAGCACTGAACAATACATGACGAAGGATTTGATTGTTTACTCCTCTGTATGTAGGAAGAAGTAACACAGAGGAGTGATCGGATTTTCCATAGGCTAGTCTGAGACTGGATTTATAAGCAGATTTTACATTACTGTAACAGTGATCCAGGATGTGCGCTCCCCTAGTTGGATGTTTAACATGCTGTTAGTAGTTGGGAAAGGCAATTTTAAAATTACATTTGTTAAAATCACCAGCTACTATAGCCACAGCATTAACCTTGGAATTCTCAAATGTGTGTACAATGTCACTTAATTCACTCAAGGCAACAGAAATGTCCGCCCGCGGATGTATGTAAACTCCACACAGGAACATCACCGAAAACTCCAAGGGGGTAACCTCCGTTCAGATCTCGAGCCATCATGGTGCCATTTTGTTGCTAACTGGCAATCACCTCCTGTTAGCATTCCGCTGACCGCCATTTTTTTTTTACGTCACTTGACTGCGAATAACTTTACATCAGAAGCGTTTAAAGACTCTATTTGTCCGTTGTTTAGTTCCAAAGAAACACGACAATGTATAAAAGGCTTCATTACCTTGTACCTCACGTTATGGCTCCGTAGCAGACGCTTTTGTAAAAATAGGCTAACGATTGTGTCATAACCAAGTGACTTACTGTCGCATAGTAGAGGAATTACCGTATAGTACAGGAGAAGCTCGCAGGCAGTTTCGACTTACATGAGATGTTTAGGTTTAATTACTAATGTTAACTAGCATGTTAGTGATCAATAATTAGCCTGTGCCCATGTTATCTCCTTACATACACCTACAGTCTCCGTATCTGTAAGATTGGGAATGATTGAGATTTCTCTTGGCACAGCTACCAGAAGACTTACAACTTTCAGACACGTTGCTCACGTCACATTCTCTCAGTTGGAGGCTGCGCAGTAAAGGCTGGCCATCACCGGAAAAGTGCTTCTAATAGCCTTCACTGGTCTCCCTCCAGAGCAACGGGTCTATTGGTCCATTATATACTGTCTATGGAAAACTCCCGTGGGAGAAAAAAATGGCGGCATTTCAAAATAAGACATTCCAAGTTAACGTTGCAAGTTTTGTTCACGATGACACAATCCGTGCACCAAAGTTCGTTAATTAAAAAACACACACCTCCACCCTTCGATTTTCCGGTACGCTCCTTCACCCTGTCCGAGCGATGGACAGAGAAGCCCGGCGGCTGGAAAGAAGAATCCAGCACGCCGCTGTGTAGCCACGTCTCTGTCAGGCAGTACACGGAGCAGTCCCGGGCCTCGCGCTGGGTCTTGATGCGGCTCAGCAGGTCGTCCGTCTTGTTCGGCAATGACTGGAATTTCGCCAGGTAGATGGACGGCAGCGGGATCCTCGACTGGCGGCTGCGCAGCTTCACAAGCAGCCCTCCTCGCTTCCCTCGGTGTCTGCGCTTCCGCCGCTGATAGCCTGTAGCGTCCCCACTCAGGGCGTACGGCGTACAGCTGTATGGCGTATGTGGCGATACCTCCGCCCAGTCCTTTCGCTCTGCTCCCGACTTCCGCGGCCCGACTCCTGGCCTTGTTTGCCTCGAGTGGGTCACGCATCGAAATCAGCACACCTCAGTCCAGTATTGGCAAATGACAGACCACAAACTTCCTCACGGATCCTCAGAAGTGTCTCACGGCCATAACTTAAAGTGGCAAATGCATCAAAGACAAAAACAAACATAAAACAGACAGCACACAGGAGAGCTCTTGCTAAGGCGCCCTGTCTCGGCGCCATCTTAGTGCTGGCATTTTCTGCGCGCTTCATTTGTCATCACTGAGATTAGGCTGTTTACCACGGTTTTCTTCTCATCTTCCACCAGCATGATTCTGCTGCTTAACATAGTGACACACAACACACTGATGTGATGTAAGGAATGAGCTATGAGGAATTACCATTGATTACTTTTTTCTGTGTCAGTGCAGCTGTTTGAGTTGTTTGTGTTTCCCTTCCCCAGTATGGATCCCAAAACAGGTCTGAGATCAGTTCATCAGCCTCATCATTAGTTATTCTGAGACTTTTCTTTTAACTCTAGAATTACATACTGTACGTAATGGCTGACTTAAGTTCTGAGTTCCTCCAGGTATTGTCCACTCAGTCCACTGATTGAACGAAGGAGGACAAAGAGAGGGGAGGAGAGGAGGATAGACTCTGTTAGTCACGGTTAGGGCTGGGTATCGTCCAAAAAGTTTTGATACCGATACCAATACCATGACTTCGATACCGGTTTCTAAACAATACTTTTTTCGATATCAATTATATAAAACAAAGAAATTGCAACATTACACATTACGGCACAAATCTTTTTATCTATTTTTCAGCTTCTACTACGTGAGCCGTCTCTGTGTAACATGGAATTATTCCTGCGTGTCTCTACGGCATGTAACGCTAAACTTTAACATAACATCACAAACATTATTAGATCTTGGTAAGATCATGCTGCATGCTGATTGGCTCACTGACACTGATGAGATTTACTCCTTAGGTATTGAAATTGGGTATTGAATGACTAGGCATTTTTCGATACTTAAGAGTTTAAGGTTTTTGTCTACTATAGACTGTGTATTCAGGACCACAACTGACTGACAGATTGCAAGATATGAAGGTCATAATATAGTGCAAATATTGCAGCCACGATGAAGGAAGAAGAAAAGAAAAGAAGGGGAGAGAAAAAAAAGGAAAGTGGAAAAAAAGAAGGAAATAAAGACTGAATTGCAAAAACCAACAAGGCAGACAAAAGGTGTGTTTCGACTGCAGGCACCAGGGGCTAAATTAAGTTCTGTGAAGTTTCTCCCCCCAACAAGTCCCTGATTGGAGGGTAGTACCTTCGATGATTGGTCAAACACAACATGGCTGCATCCAATTGCCGACGGCTTCATTCCTAAAACAAGGAAGTACTCTCATATCGATTTATGACCATTTTAGGACAAAGGGAGAACATTTAAGGCTAAAATGGATAAAGATATAAAAGCAACAGGAATCTATGTGCTGTGACACACACACCCTAAACACCCTAAACACACATGGATATCTCCACCACATGGAGCGCCTCATGTGGTTACAAAAGGAATGAAAAGACAAGCTACCTGAGTAGACAATAGTGTCTTTCACTCACCTTTTGTCTGCTGTTTGCTGCTTTTCATTCTGAGTCACTCTGGTTTTTAGAGTTGTACAGTGGTTTCCTCTTAATCACTGTCGCTCGGGTCTTTATCTGCTTCTCACTGCCCTCCTTTAAACCTCCAAGGGTTTTTCGATACTACCTCTTTGCTTTCTTGGGGGGGAGAGCGTAGCCTAATCTCTCTCTCTCTCTCTTCTCTCTCTCTCTCTCTCTCTCTCTCTCTCTATCTCTCTCTGTACTCTGTCACTTCCACATCCACGCACATTTGTTTTCCGTGTTAAGTACTCAGCTTCAGCCAGTCACACAATGAGCTTTCCTTAGTATGTGTCATTTTTGTGTCTTGAGGAAGAGAGGGGGGGGCAAGGTGGAGAGTGGGGGTGTGGCCTTGACCAACTGCCACTTTGCTCGTTTGAAAGCCATGATGTCTCTCTCTCATGGGTGGGCCAAATTCTCTGGGGGGTCAAAGCAGAGAAAGGGGAGGTAACCTTTCTCCTTATGACCTCATAAGGAGCAGATTCCAGATCGGCCCATCTGAGCTTTCCTTTTCTCAAAGGCAGAGCAGGATACCCAGGGCTCAGTTTACACCTATCACCATTTCTAGCAACTGGGGGACCATAGGCAGGCTGGGGGAACTCATATTAACGTTAAAAAACCTCATAAAGTGAAATTTTCATGCCATGGGACCTTTTAAGATGATTCTGTTCATGTGTGGCATTTGGTTACTAACTATTTGTCTTTCTCTGTTTATTGGGATGCTGTTTCCTGACCTGCTCCATCCTGAACCTTCATCTGTGGATCTTGAAATTTAGGTAAATCACAACTAGTTCTTCTTTGTGTATGTGTGTGTGCTGTGTGTAACGGACCAGAGGCCTGTACTACAAAGCAAGATTTGGCGTTAACAAGGTAACTTCAGGTTCGACCCAGGGTTTTCTGTATCCCGACGGTGGATCGCTTGTTACTGGGTTCAATTGCGTGGTAACTTATGCTGAACACCTAAACTGCTCGGGAGCAGGTCATGTTGGAGATCAGAGATCAACCGGTGTTAAAGCACCGCCTACTGACCAATCAATACTCGATTGATAACGGCGTCACCGTTCTTAGAAGATCTGGTGGAGCTCGGTGTGCAGAGAGAGAGAGAGAGAGAGAGAGAGAGAGAGAGAGAGAGAAGAGAGAGAGGTGTGCTAATAAATGTTAAAACATTTAGAGACCGACAACCCCATTAACATTCCCTAATGAGTATTTTTATGAAAGATATAGATTTTCAGCAGAGGGAATTACGTAGGCCTATAGGCTATTTGTCGGCTTCTTCAGCCGTCTGTTGCCAATGCGCACATCGGTTTGAATTATGTTTTTAGATATTTTATTTGCTGCAACGATCACATACCACTGCCAGGGTTGCAACTGATAATATAAGCTAAAGCAACGACAGTTTATGGAAAACACAAGTGCAATCATGGTCAGATCTTGTGCCTGACTGATGGGGAAGTGAAATTGATAAATATTGTAATTTACACATTTACAGCGTCGGCTATTTTTTTGCCAGCCTTTCTTCCTGCTTTAGGAAGCAGCGACTGTATTGTGTTGTTTGCCTGTTAAACCGTGTCTGTGTTCTTCATATTTATGTAGAATTATAGTTTCTTCTTCTAATGTAAAATATGCGGCTGTGGTAGATGTTTGTGATTGGTCGTGTTGTGCAAACACCGCCTCTTTTATGTGAACACGCGCGCCGCTGGATTGGGAAACCCTGGGTTGATTGAACTAGTTGATAACCACCGTCGTGACACAGCTTATTTCGGGACCGCGGTTGTTATGTTTGGTGAAGCCGGGTAACTGAAAGAAATCCAGGGCATGTTGATCTTGATTCGTAGTACAGGCCTCTGGCCTGCTACAGTACTTGATAAAGGCAGAGTTGGTCCCACTGCTTTTTCTTCAGCTTGGTGCTGTTTTGAAGGATGGACGATGAATATTAAAAATTGTTTCCTATTGCTGAATTATTTCAGTCCTTCCAGCTTCCTCCTAAATTGGACTGTGTTGACTTTGACCATTCGCTGCTTGTTTGTGTTATTTTACCCCATGCAGGGACAGCCATATGGTTAGTTTGTGTTTGTTGTGATTAATTGCATTCGTCAGGTTCAGCTGCCTTGGTGGCAGAACTGCTCACAGCCAAACTCAAAGATCATGATTACGGCTGCACACCAGACCTTATTTTCAGAATGCTAAAAAGGTCTGTGTCTTACCTACTGCAGATCTAAATTCAAAGGAGATGCAGGCAGCAGCACTGGAGAAGGTTATCATTATTAATGAGAGGAGGTCAGATTTGGCCCTGCTGTGACTTTTTAAATGTTGGCCAAGAAGCCATATTTAATTATTAACAACAGTGTAAATCATGTATAACAACCTGCATGCACACATTCAATTGTATGCTGTTCCATTAAGAGGATGCTGTGGAATCCAGGACTATTCCCCATGTTGGGATGAAAAAAGAAAATCCATTATACAGTTCCTGCATGGCTGAGTTGAGATGATGGCAGTGTTTGACAGTGCCAGATAAAATGTAGAAGTTACGCATCAGAAACACAGTTAGACATGGCTGACATGGCCAACATCTGGAATCTGGAGGAGGACTTTGTCTGACAGTAAATGTGGAAGTGAATGAGCTAACAAGTCTGCAGAGACTCAACAGGAGAAGCCTCAGGGGAAAAGCTTTCTGTTCAGTCAGTTCAGGAAATTCTGCTGAAATCCAGCAGCTGGATGCAGGAGAGAGAAAGACGAAACTGACCCAGCGTGTAGGTGGAGGGAAACATTATAACTGGTTGAAGTCCGACTCTGTTTTTGCAAAGATGTTAAAGAAAATGCAGAAGAACAGAATGAGGGATCATCAGTTTGTTAACTAACAGGAAGGTTACAGATCTGCAGGTCAGCTAACTGCACCACCATGTATTTTCTGTTGAGACTTCAATGACTCACACCTGACAGATCCATATGCACACAGGACATAGCAGCTCATTTACTGATACATTCAATACAGTAACTCTCCAAAGTAATGTGTCAATTATCAGATCTTCTCAGAAGAAGCTGGAAGTTGTTTTGAGACTCCAGGTACCTGTGTGTGCTTTCTGCCTCAGAGAACCAGGACCCTTTCATATCGGGTAGCCCAGGGATGTTGTACTCTGTGGCAGTAAAACGGCCTTATCACAGGTCTGCATCCATGTTGCAGGCAACACACACACACACACACACACACACACACACACACACACACACACATACAGTCTCCAGTAATCCAGTGTGTCTTTTTCCCTTTAGACAAACTGCAGTATCAGACAATGCCATGGCAGCTGTACATTAAGTTAAAACGTGATGAGAAGAAGCTAATTGCCCTGAGTCTGTAATGAAGTTTTTTTATGTCCTATTGACTCATGACTTTCTTTGTACACATTATACCAGATCTTCTAAGTACTTAGTAGAAAGAACAGCAATCACATCACATATACCAAGTATCACTTCTATTCAGTAACTCAAGTATGGGATGTTTGCCTGAATAAAATAACAATTTGAAAACAATATGATTTAAATGAATAATTATCTGAGCAAAGAAGTAAACAGCACCATGAATCTGAGCAGGTTTCATTGCTACAGACAAGTTTTGGTCAGTAGTACTTACAAAAGTATTGAGATTTGTTACCCAGCCCTACCTACCTTTTTTCATTGGGTTTGTGCGTGGAAGTGTCATGAGAAATCTTCAGTCAGCTTGGGAGTCTGACAAACAGCCAGGGTTCAGCAAATTAATCATTTTAACATCAACAATTAATCATCAAGTTGCTGAGTTATTGACTTCTGCTGACTAAAGGTGATAATGTTAGATTTAGGAGTCCCGGATTGGTGGTTTAAATTACAAATTATACTTATCATTTTTTATTAAATGCCAGTAATTATGTTGAAGATGGTATTTAATGTCACCGTGGTGTTTAATATCAGCAATAACTTTTAACAGGCCACGTGAGAGAGATCGCATGACACTGAAAGGGAGACGAGTTGAACAGGAGAGAGAGAGAGAGAGAGAGAGAGAGAGAGAGAGAGAGAGTCCTCTGGCCTCTATGTTAAAACCGTTGATATCTGTGAGCTGCATGAAGAATGGTGGTGTGACAGTTTAATAAAGTTAAAAGGTTTCTGCTGTGGAGCTTCAGATCTGCACTTTAGGCTGTCATGGTTGAACATCTATCAAAGCTATATGGGACAGAAAGGAGAAGGAGGAAGAGAAGGGTGTACTGTGAGAGAAAGACACTTTTTACCCTTGAAACATGATCAGTATGTTGGACATCTCCAAAAGTGGTAGTAACATTTACTCACACACCGGAGAGCAAACCGAAAGCTCTTTCTGTCCACACAGTGGTCTTTGTTACTTAATCAGTAGTGAGTTATGTCTTTATATGGAAATGACCTCGAAATCTGCCTCCACCCAACAGCCTCCGACGGTGTAGGCATTTTTTACAGATTACAAATATGAAATATATTCTTTTATATTTGGCTAAAAAATAAGTTTCTTTCAAATTAAAACACAAATGTTTCCACACTTGACACATGTTGAGAATTGCATGGAAATTAAAGAGTCAAGGGAATATTATCTGAGCGTTAATTAACCACACACTTGAGCCAGCTCCATCTACTGAGGGAGGAGCATGCGAAAACTAGTTGTGTTTTCACCAGTCCACTTCAGTTTAATTCAGTTTTTTTGCACATTAGAACAGCTATTTCCGTGTTTCCATTAGCAAAAGTTGTTGATAGTGCCTGGTCCCCGGTACTTTCTTTTGTACCGGTACGGTCTAGGTTCCAAGCGAGTTGAGCCAAAACCAGAAGGTGGAGTAAAAACACTGCAGAGCACTGATTGGTCAAAGAGAATTGTCACTTGCTGGAAATCCTCCACAAACCCACGAATAGCCAAGCTATTGTCAATAGCAAACAATATTTTTTTATTCACTTGACCTAGTTAAAAAATAAATGCCAGCCTGTAAAACTACATTGCACACTACGGCTTGTAATTGACTAGGTGCAGACTTTCCTCTGTTTGGTTGCCGATAAAAGGATTCAGCGAGTGTCGCCTTGAAGATGATCTCATGCTGTGCTGATCAGCTGAGAATCCTGCCTACACTGAGGGGGAAATATACGCAGTGGAAAACGAAAAAGAGTATAATCTGATTATTTGATTATAAACATGAGGAGAGACAAAATAGCTTCAGTATTTTAAGCTATGACATACAATGTTGATAATGATTCTTCTAAGATGAAGGTTGATGTAACCAAGGATTTTTTTGCTTTTGTCTATTTGAAAATCAAAGCAGACTCTTAGTCACTTATCAGCCCTGTAATATACACTGACACCTCTACTGTACATGTGAGAAAATGTAACATTTGACTTCCTGTCACCCTGACTCAGCATTTGTTTCCAACTTCATGACCAAGCAGTTATAATGAATCACACAGTAGCTTTCTAAAACAAAATACAAACACAAATTGGCATGGAAAATACATGTTGACATCCGGAAAAAAACACCAAATTGTAGCAGATTGCATATTTATATGTTCATTATCATATTAATAAGGTTTGTCCTTGTTATTTGATTTTAGACTAAAAAAGCAAATTCCAAATAGATAGTGTGAAGCACATATTGGCGGAGGAGCAACAGCATTGCACACACACACACACACACACACACACACACGGTTTCATGCCAGTCATCCAGCTGCCAAAAGACTGTTAATTAGCACTGTGGTGTCTGTTGATTGCTAACAGTAAAGCATTGTGTGTGCGCAATGTATTGTAATGTATTATGCATTAATTCAAATTTGCTCAGTCCTGTGTTAAGACAGTAGTTGACCAACAGAGCATTGGTGGGGCACACACACACACACACACACACACACACACACACACACACACACACACACACACACACACACACACACACACACAACTGAAGCAAGTCTGTTTCATCTGAACTTGGCTCTTCTTCAAACAAAATCATATCTTTATCTTGGCACAGGGCAAGTATGTCTGTATTTCATGCATATAGAGGATTCACAGAACTGCTGATTTAAGAATGAATGCAATCCAATATCTTAAATGACAAACTGATAATCAATAGCCATATTCATTAGGTTGTAGACATTTCCTTGCATGAAAATGTCAGTAATTTATAAAATATACAGTATCTCTTAGAGGAGGGTTCTATTTCGTATAGGCTTCGCCCTCTAAGGCTACGCTATTGGGTTTATCCCTTCGCGCATGCGCAGTCGTGAAGATTTTCTTTCCCGCCCTTGCGTACAGTACGGGCTTCAACTACGTCCGCAGATACTGTATATGTACAGAGCGGACCCGTTGTTCATCTCCCACTTTTTCTTCAAGCTAGCAGTTAGCTAGCAACTGCCGGACCGACTACATCCCGCCGCCGGACCTCCATCCCCGCGGCGAGACCTGCCTCGGTGCCGCTCACGCGGGCCTGGCTCTCGCCCCCAAGAGAGAGCCCCCCCCCCTTTTTTTTGCTGTGGGTGCTGGGAGGAGAGCGCTGCCTCATATATATGTTGTCACTATCTCTCACTAACCATGCACGCCTACAATCATGATATGTACCGCTGCATGTGTAGGTCACTCGTCTGAGACCCTCACCCCCCCTACACTGGGTGGCTGAGAGGAACATGGACGTCCCATAATAACAACTCTCAATCATGCACGCTTCTTTGAGCCAGCTAGGTCTTCAGAATGCTAGTGCATGAGAGAGAGAGAGGAAAAAAAAAAAAGTCTATGTCGCAGGTGGCATTGTCTACATCAGCTTCGCCCTAACCCAATAGCATAGCCTTAGAGGGCGAAGCCTATACGAAATAGTACGATAGTTACGTTATTGTAACTCCAGATTCTATGAGTATAGGCATAGTCCTCTAAGATTCGGGCCACCTGCTCCTATTACATTAGCTGAAGAAAAAGTTGATGTTTGGAGATGAACAACGGGTCCGCTCTGTACATATACAGTATCTGCAGACGTAGTTGAAGCCCGTACTGTACGCAAGGGCGGGAAAGACAATCTTCACGACTGCGCATGCGCGAAGGGATAAACCCAATAGCGTAGCCTTAGAGGGCTACGCCTATACTCATAGAATCTGGAGTTACAATAACGTAACTATCGATATGTGAATTCAATTGTATTTGATGTGATAGGGACGATGCAATTTACCATAGTTGTAATATAGAGTATGAGACTGATGTTCTGCACAGAGAGTGTATAGCTATTGCTTATTTTGGTTTTGAAAGCACCATGTCACAATGCACATGAATGCACAATGCTCACAGCAATGATACAGAGCAGAAAGAGAAAAGAGTGAGTGCAGGGAAGAGAGGACTGACAAATTGATGGAATCAGATGGCTCAGGCCTGGAGTCAGCTGTGGCTTTGCTTTCTGCCATCTGATCAGTTTTCAGCTTGCACTGCTTAACATTTGGTAATGTCCTCCATTTACACTAAGAGCATTAACATGCAATGCAACAATATATTGCAAATATGCATAACGTATTTACAATTTACATTTTCTGTATTCAGTGCTGCGTTTTTTTGGCGCTAAAGGTGTGTAAGAGTTGGATAAGAATACACTAAATGACACAAAGTATTTCACTTTGAATACATTTATAATGTATTACTTTCCTATTGTTAAGGTCTTTCCAGAATACATGTCCTGTATATTTAACTATGGACTTTGAAGATGTAGTCCTAATGCTCTTTGAGTTTTTAGATGTTTTTCCCTCCAACACTGGCCCACAGGATGGATTAGCAAGAGGATATGGGGAAACATGAAAACAAAAAAAAAGTGTGAATACAACATAACTGGAACTTATGAAGCAAAGCTGAATAAATTAAAGTGCACAGTAGGTCAGAATAGACACTGATAAATTCTCTTCTACTGAAGTGCATAAAGCTGTCTTCACAGTTGTGTCTCAACAGCAGTGAACCAAGTGATGTGCTGTTTTATTGCAATGTCTCTGTCCATGGTGCTACATATGTTGTTTAGCATAACTAGTCTTGGAGCCCACGGTCAGCTGCCCTGTCAAAGTTAATTGTAACCTATGCTGTCTCAGTGCATTAAAGGTCCCATAGCATGAAAATTTTACTTCATGAGGTTTTTTAACATTAATATGCGTTCCCTCAGCCTGCCTATGGTCCCCCAGTTGCTAGAAATGGCGATAGGTGTAAACCGAGCCCTGGGTATCTTGCTCTGCCTTTGAGAAAATGAAAGCTCAGATGGGCCGGTCTGGAATCTTGCTCCTTATGAGGTCATGAGGAGATAGGTTACCTCCCCTTTCTCTGCTTTGCCTGCCCAGAAAATTTGGCCTGCCCATGAGAAAGAGAGAGACATCATGGTTTGCAAACACACATAGTGGCAATTGGTCAAGGCCACACCCTCACCCTCCACTTTTCCCCCCCTCCCTCTCCTCCTCAATAGCATTTAAAGCTACAGACACAGAAATGGCACGTCCTAAGTAAAGCTCATTGTGGGACTGGCTCTAGTGGCTGTAATTCTGCACCAAGGCTGAATTTTGGGAAAGAGACTTCAGATACAGTATTAGGGGACCACTGAGGCCTATATAAAAGCATCCAAAAAGCAGCATGCCATGGGACCTTTAAGCAGAAATGAAACGGAGTGTTATTTCCCAAAGAGAACTGTGGTAGGTCTATGGAGTCGTGTGTTTCTAAGATGGTCTTCATTGAGTTTTGAGGCATGGTGGAACACACAGAAAATGTGTGTGTGAGGGAGGGAGAGTAATTAACAAGACCAAACAATCCCCACTAATAACATTTTTTAAAGCATTTTTGAGATCCCCGTCAGTCGGTCATTCTTACGGAACAGATACGCTTTAATTTTATTAAATGTATCAGAGGCTGAATTTCGGGAAAGAGACTTCCGATACAGTATTATGGGACCACTGAGGCCTATATAAAAGCATCCAAAAAGCAGCATGCCATGGGACCTTTAAGCAGAAATGAAACGGAGTGTTATTTCCCAAAGAGAACTGTGGTAGGTCTATGGAGTCGTGTGTTTCTAAGATGGTCTTCATTGAGTTTTGAGGCATGGTGGAACACACAGAAAATGTGTGTGTGAGGGAGGGAGAGTAATTAACAAGACCAAACAATCCCCACTAATAACATTTTTTAAAGCATTTTTGAGATCCCCATTCTAATAACATTTTTTTTAAAATGTATCATTTTGAAAGATTCCCGTCCACTGAGGCCTATATAAAAGCATCCAAAAAAAAAAAAAGTGCCATTCCTTTAAGCAGAAATGAAACGGAGTGTTATTTCCCAAAAGAACAGATAGGTCTATGGAGTCGTTTTTCTAAATGGTTTCATTGAAATGGTGGAACACACAGAAAATGTGTGTGAGGGAGGGAGAGTAATTAACAAGACCAAACAATCCCCACTAATAACATTTTTTAAAGCATTTTTGAGATCCCCGTCAGTCGGTCATTCTTACGGGACCACTTTTATTAAATGAGGCCTATATAAAAGCATCCAAAAAAAAAAAAAAATCATGCCATGGGACCTTTAAGCAGAAATGAAACGGAGTGTTATTTCCCAAAGAGAACTGTGGTAGGTCTATGGAGTCGTGTGTTTCTAAGATGGTCTTCATTGAGTTTTGAGGCATGGTGGA